>NW_026727223.1:0-35130 GCF_029784015.1 Lycium ferocissimum | reverse complement strand
CCACGTTTCTTGGGGACCCCCAATTGGTGGTTTCGTCAAAAAATATTTTTGGAATGGCTAAATTTGGACTTGGTTTTTCCTCCTTTGGCTTGAGATAGTTATGGTTGTTCTTTTTTCTCCTCTTTTTTTCTAAGTGTTGGAATGTGGAAAGATGAATACTTAGTCATCTTTTAATCCCTCTCATGAATGATACATGTGTCCATGGCCCACACATGTGTTGGACCAATTAAATTTGTACAAAAAATGTGTGGGACCATCTACCATCCACACGGCCATGAATTCAATAATTCTCAACTTCCAATTATTCCTCTTTTGGTCCCAAATTTCCCTAATTGTTCCATGCCAACAAATTCATGCACAACTTAGGTCCTAAAATGAAATCGAAGGTCAAAAGTCTCGACATTGTATCCCAGAATGGTTTTGTCTCTAACCTATCATAGTTAAACCGGATTGTCCCAATGAACAAAATACGGGATATAACGCATGGGTCCAGTCTTATGTAGCCAGTTCGGTCCATACAGTTCATTCATGCATTACATTCATTATATATTTATGTACATTGACCCGTGACTAGAAGGCGCTATATATGCATTACTACCATGATGATGATATTGATTATGGCCTGAGAGGAACGAATATGATATGACGAGATGCCATAGAGGCTTACGGGCGTTATATACGCACATACATCGGAGCGTTATATACACATACATATCGAACGTTATATACGCACACATATAGATACACGACCGTCATTGATAGGTATGAGCATGCATATTATGTGCCCACGAGACGCATTGTCGATTCTGTTGATTCATGCGGTTGCTTGAGATACTAGTTCATACAAGTTCATGCGGTCGGTCATTTTCGGTTATGAGTTCGGGTCTTATCCATGATTCTTATGTATGTATATGTTGTTCTAATACTTTACATACTCGGTACATTATCACATCCCCCGTTGCTCGCGAGTACGTATTCACGTCCCGTGGGTACGGGGGAGACGAACGGTGGTCCGGCTCGGTAGGACCTCTAGATCTAGCGATGGTCGATGCGCTCCATTCGATCCGAGGGTTACGATCGGTTTTGGTATGCCCTTTTTGGATGTGTATGCATATGGGTATGACGGGGCCACCGTCCCGTCCTTTCTGACTTTTATTCCGGTAGAGGTCTATGAAAGACGGTTGTATGTAGTAGTCGGATGATGTAGCCTTGTCGGATTCTATTCTTTTGTGTGCAGTATATGTAGCAGCCTAGCTGGCTTGCACTGTTCTTTCGCATGTCGTGTATATATATATATATATATATATATATATATATATATATATATATATATATATATATGCCGATTGTACAGAGTTCTGATGTTTTCCTTTTATGAGATCAGTTTATGCCATTTATGGGCCTTTAATGTTCAGTATGTTTCAGATACGTGTTTAGGGGTGTTTGGTCGCTAGAGGTCAGACTCCCGTCACGACTCATCGATTTGGGTCGTGACGAAATATCTCAACGGCATTCGTCCTAGGGTTATCTAAAGACCGTGTCTAGTAGAGTCTTGTTTATGGGCGTGTTGTGCACCACACTTATAAACAGGAGGCCACAAGACATTTAGGATGATACCATTCTTTCTCTCTTAGATTGTGCGATAGAGCCCTGTGTTAAGCGTTCGCTATAGCCACCCAGATGGGCAAGAGAGCGGCCGGTGAGGCCACTAGTCATACTCAACCGGCCACGAGGGCCCAGGAGGAGATTCAGAGTGAGAGGTCGTCTGAGACATCACATACCCCGCCTCCAGCACTAGCCCCAGTTCCTCAGCCAGATGTAGAGGGCCAGGATGTACGGGATGCTGTACGATTGTTAACCAGATTAATAGCCGCCCAGGCACAGCGATAGGGAGTTGGTGTTAACCCAGCAGACAGGGTCAGTAGTTCGAGGGTTAAAACCTTTCTTGGGTTAGGTCCTCCTGAGTTTTTACGTGGTAAAGCAAGATATGGACCCTCAGGATTTTATTGATGGTATACAAAGGACTTTGAGGGTTATGCATGCGGATGAGGTTGAGTCAGTGGAGTTGGCTTCATATAGACTCCGTGATATTTCGATACGGTGGTATACGGCATGGGAGTTATCTAGGGAGAAAATGCCCCTCGGTGGTGTGGCGAGTTCTCAGATGCTTTTCTTCGCCATTACTTACCTCCAGAGGTCCGTCAGGTCCGAGCACACAGGTTCCTACGTATTGAGAAGGGCATTATGAATGTGCAAGACTATTGTGTACACTTCGATTCCTTGGCTAGGTATGCCCCATCTTTGGTAGCTGAGATGGAGGATAGAGTTCATCACTTCGCGGCTGGGCTAGGGCCAATCTTGATAGATGAGTGCACGACAGCTGTATTACAGCTAGGCATGGACATCTCCCGTATACAGGCGTATGCACAGAATTTTGAGGATTGTAAATGCCAGCGGCAGATATAGCGCGAGCGGACCGGAGCCGTAGTAAGAGGGCTAGAACTTTTGATATGGTTAGTGAGTTTAGAGGAGGACAGAGACAGCAGCATCCCAGGTATTTTTATCAGCCGGCAGGGAGTGCACCTCCGCGGGTTCCAGGTCCGAGATTTGACCGGTCTTCTTATTCCAGAGCGAGCCAGAGTTCTAGAGCATCAGGCTCTCAGTACCGATCAGAGTCAGGCTTGATGAGGCCCCCTTTGCTGTGCTATACCCAGTGTGGCAAGTTACATACAGGTTAGTGTCGGCTGGGTTCAGATGTTTGCTATGCTTGTGGACGACGGCCGGGGACACGGGATGAGGGGATGTGCCGTGGGGGTTTGTTCGGTATAGTTCGGCCTACGGGGGTACGTGGCTCTCTTCTTCTGCGGTGCGCCCTCCGAGGCGGGTTTTCGGATGCCGGGGGCGAGGTAGGGGAGGAGTGGAGCATCCAGCTCAAGCGGTCCTCATCACCGCGTGTATGCATTGGCTGGTAGACAGGACCGCGAGACGTCTCCTGATATTGTTACAGTTATATTATCAGTTTCCCCCCACGATGTTTATGCACTGATTGATCCATGTTTCACTTTATCATATGTTGCGCCCTTTGTTCTTTGTAAGTTTGGGATAGAGCCGAGTTGATTAAACCTTTTGAGGTGTCTACGCACCTTGGGGATGGGTTATAGCTAGGCGGGTATCTTTGAAGGCTGTGTTGTTATAGTTTGTGACCGCCATACCATAGCAGATCTAATTGAGTTAGATATTTTTTTTAATGTTATTATGGGCATGGACTGGTTGGCTTCTTGTTATGCTAATGTTGATTGTAGAGCAAAGATGGTTCGATTCCAGTTTCCCGAGCGACGATCTCGGAATGGAAGGGGCAATCTTTAACTTTGCCTAGAGGTAGGTTTATTTCCTACCTTAAGGCGAAGAGATGATCGAGAAAAGGGTATATTTTTCACCTAGTTCGAGTTCAAGATGTGCAAGCGAGTCCATCGGCTCTTTTGATACATTCTTTTGTGGTTAATGAGTTCCCAGAAGTGTTTTCGGATGAGCTTCCGGGCATTCCCAGGAGAGAGGGAGATTGATTTTGGTTACTCATGATTACGCTCGTGCATTACGTTTGTTATATTTTTCGCCAAGCCTATAGGGTTATGTTATCGGGCAGTATGCTATGATTGAAAAATATGATGTGTATTCGAAGCATGATGTGTGTTTCGAAACATGATGTGATACGAGTACGATATGATATGATGGTCGGTTACCGATCGGTGTTATTTGTAAGAATATGATGTGTCCGGTTCGCGAGCCTTTTCGGTCGTGAATGTGTATTGATTATGGTGTTATGATGTGTACGAGAATAGGTACCCGCTTCGGTCGGGTCGTGTGTATATGTTACGTTATATGTTATATGTATGGATTACGAAATATGATACTCGTGGTATCGGGGCTTGGTGGGGCAAACCCCGGTAGGAGCAAACCCGGTGGTGGGGCAAGGACATTAGTGGGGCAAACCCAATGATGAGGCAAAATCATTGGTTTAGGCCAGTCCTGTCATTGGTTTAGGCTAATCCACGTTGGTTTGGATTTGATCCCAAATCGGTTAATGGCATCTCATATGACCGGTCATGATGTTATGATGCGCTACGGTATGTTTATGGTTATGGTATTTTTTATGGATCGGGCCGTACGTTCCTCGGCATTGCGGTTAATTGTGAGTCATATGATATGTTTGATTTTTCGTATATATGAAACGTCAATGTTTCCGAAAAAAAGCGAAGCATTTGGCATTACGATTATCCTATTTGTCTTCGAACCCTTATGTATGATTTGTATGTCGGATGTGAGTAATTTGGTATTCGGGTTATTATGCTCACGTTCGGTACACTTTACTTCGATTATGACCGTTTACGTATTTCATGCTTTGCATACTCGGTACATATTCCCGTGCGTGACCCGCTTCATCGGGGCTGCGTTTCATGCCGCGCGGTACCCGCGAATGAGTAGATGACGTTATTAGAAGATGTTCCGGGTGGATTGGCAAGCTCCATTTCCTCGGAGCGCAAGCTGGAGTCGAATTTTGTAGTATACGGGGTTATGTTAGAGACTTTGCGAGACGGGGTCGTGTATGTAATATGTCGGTTGTAAGCGGCTAGGCGAGCCGATATGTTGTTATGCATTATTCACACAGTTTGTTTTGTAATCGGCTATGTAAGCCGATATATCGATATGCATTATGTTACAGGTTCGTTATGACTACGGATTTTGTTTTTGATTTGAAAAGATGAAAGGCATGTATGTTTTCCGAAAAATTTTCATTACGTAATTATGTCATATTTTGCGAGCCCAGTATGATTGTGTGTATTACGAAAGTCTGCGGATTCGCTCGGCCCTAGGTAAGGGTCGGGTGCCCATCACACCCTATCGGATTAAGGGTGTGACATTATCAGGCCTAGTACATCACCGTGGGGAGCACCGGTGTTATTTGTGAGAAAGAAAGATTGCTCTTTGCGAATGTGTATTGACTATAGACAATTGAATAGGGTTACTGTAAAGAATAAGTATCCGCTCCCAAGGATTGATGATTTATTCGATCAGTTGCAAGGCGTTAAATATTTCTCGAAGATAGACTTGAGATCAGGATATCACCAGGTCAGGGTCAAGGAAGAGGACATTCCGAAGACGGCATTCTGGACTAGATATAGCCGCTATGAGTTTCGTGTTATGTTGTTCGGGCTAACTAATGCCCCAGCTGTATTCATGGATTTGATGAATCGTGTATTCGAGCCCTTTCTAGTTTTGTTCATGATTGTGTTCATAGATGATATTCTGGTTTATTCGCCGTCAGAGGTCAATCATGCAGAAAATCTGTGGATAGTGCTTGGAATTCTTCGAGGTAAAGAGTGGTATGCCAAGTTTTCTATGTGTGAGTTCTGATTGAAGTCTGTGGCTTTTCTGGGTCACATTATTTCAGAGGAAGGCATTAGAGTGGATGCTCAGAAGATTGAGGCTGTGAAGGATTGGCCAAGGCCTACGGCACCAACGGAGATACGTAGTTTCTTGGGCTTGGCAGGTTATTATAGAAGGGTTGTAGAAGGGTTTTCCTCTCTTTCAGCCCTCTTGACCAAATTGACTCAGAAATCAGCTAAGTTCCAATGGACAGATGCTTGTGAGCAGAGTTTTCATACGCTGAAGTACAAGTTAACTTCAGCACCAGTTTTGACTTTTCCAGAAGGAGCAGATAGCTATGTGGTATATTGCGATGCTTCAGGTGTTGGATTGGGCTGTGTGTTGATGTAGCATGGTAAGGTTGTCGCTTATGCTTCTAGACAGTTAAAGAAGCACGAGAAGATTATCCAACCTATGATCTTGAGTTAGCGGTAGTGATTCATGCCTTGAAGATACGGTGGCACTATTTATATGGTGTCCATGTTGATATTTACACTGATCATAAGAGTCTCCGGTACATCTTTACGCAGAAAGACTTGAACTTTCGTCAGAGACGATGGTTGGAAAGGATAAAAGATTATGATGTACATATTCTGTACCATCCCGGGAAGGCTAATATGGTAGCCGATGCCCTCAATCATAAATCTATAGGTAGCTTGTCACACGTGCCGCCAGAAAGAAAAGAAATGGTCCGTGAGGTTCATCGATTGGCTAGCCTCGGAGTTCGATTGATAGATTCAGGTGATTCAGGAGTTACCGTTCAAGACAAAGCGGTATCATCTTTGGTAGTAGAGATAAATGAGCGTCAGTATGAGGATCATGTTTTAGTTCATTCTGCAGGATACACCCCTCGGAAAGAAAAGACACCCTTTGTGATCACGGGTGATGGGTACTCGGGTATCGAGGTAGATTGTGTGTCCCTAATGTTGCGGGACTCCGTCGGCCGGTTATGGGGGAGGCACGTTACTCCCGCTATTCTATTCATCCGGCTCGACAAAGATGTACCATGATCTCAAGAAGTTTATTGGTGGGATGGTATGAAAAGAGATATAGCAAAATTTGTTGCTCGATGTTCAAATTGTCGGCGGGTCAAAATAGAGCACCGAAAGCACGGAGGTCTGTGCACGCTATGGAGATTCCGACATGGAAGTGGGAGGTAATTAATATTGACTTTATTCCAGGGTTTCCCCGCACTCAGCGGAAGTGTGTTTCGATATGGGTCATAGTTGATAGGCTCACAAAGTCAACACACTTTCTGCCTGTCAGAACTACTTATGCAGCCGAGGATTATGCAAAGTTTTATCTTAAGGAGGTTGTACGACTTCATGTTGTTCCCTCAGCCATTATTTCAGATAGGGGAGCACAATTCACAGCCAAATTCTAAAAGTCTTTTCGACGGGGATTAGGGAACTCGGGTGAGTCTTAGTCTTGCGTTTCATCCCAGAACAGATGGACAAGTGGAGCGTACTATACAGACCCTTGAGGATATGCTTAGAGCTTGTGTACTTGACTTTCAAGGAAGTTGGGATGATCATTTGCCTCTTATCGAGTTTGCATATAACAACAGTTACCATTCCAGTATTTAGATGGCTCCTTATGAGGCCTTATGTGGCGGAGATGCGGATCGCCCATAGGGTGGTTCGATGTCGGGAGAATCGGTTACTAGGCCCCGAGACTTAATTCGGCAAGGTTGATAAGGTGAAGCTGATTAGAGAGAGGTTGCTAACGGCTCGGGCGAAATAAATCCTATGCGGATAATCGGTGAAGTAAGCTAGAGTTTGAGATAGGCGACTGGGTGTTCTTGAAAGTTTCGCCTATGAAGGGAGTGATGAGGTTTGGAAAGAAGGGTAAGTTGAGCCCCCGATATTTTGGGCCATATAAGATCATTCGTATAGTGGGTACGGTGGCGTATGAGCTAGAATTACCTTCGGAGTTAGAGTCGGTGCATCCAGTATTTCATGTATCTATGCTTCGTAAGTGTATCGGAGATCCTTGAAGAGTGATACCAGTGAATGACATCCAAGTGACCGAGCAGTTATCGTACGAAGAAGTTCCAGTGGCTATATTGGACAGACAGGTCCGTCGATTGCGAACCAAGGATGCAACTTCGGTTAAAGTCTTGTGAAGGAATAAGAATGTTGAGGAAGTGACTTGGGAAGCGGAAGAGGCAATAAAGATGGAGTACCCGCATTTGTTCCCAACAGTACAGGAGGCTTACTCAGAGATATCATCGCCTCCAGGTATTATTTCTTTTCAGTTGTCGTGATTGGTCTTGTAAGGCCATGGTATTGTTTGTATAGTATGTGGCCCTGTGTGGCATTATTTTGGGTTGTTGTGTGCAAGGTGGATTGGTATAAGTACAGGTCGACGGGTCGTCGACCTGCTCGTCGAACTGGACGTTGTAGCCTTTTTGGCTTCCAAGTATAAATAGGTGGTCCACGACCCTATTTCATATTTGTCCTTCTCTCCAAATCAGAAAACCCTAATATATTTTCTCTCAATATTTTCCATCATATTAGTGAAGATTTGACAAGGCCCGGACCCCGTATACCCGAGATGGTGAAAAAGAAGGTTGCTTCTAGGGTTTCTTCAAGGTTGTGAAGTTTAGGGAGCTGAAGTTGAAGTGATTCTTGCGATTCTTGACCCCTCAAGGTATGTAAATGATTTCTACCCTTATTTAAGTTGAGTATCAAGAGTTTTAGTGATATCAAGTGAAGAGAAGGAAATTGTGGAAGTGTTAAGTTGATGAAGGGTAATGTAGTGATATAGGGTTATATTAAGAGATGATTGGAAACGGGTTTACGTATATCTTGATATATATATATATGTGTGTGTGTGTGTGTGTGTGTGTGTGTGTTGGCATTGTTGATGTGAGTATTGTAGTTGATGTGGGATTGAATGAGAAGTTGGAGAGTTGTAAGCTTACAAAGGAAATTATTGTCTATAGTTAGTTGACTTTATACATATTTGAGGATGGTTAGTAAGCGAAGTAAATAGTCTAATTAAGCCATGTGTTATCTTAATTGTAGAATTGCAAGTTCGAGAGGTAGAAGTTAGGTGATTGAGTACACTTCCAGGTATGTTAAGGCCATTCTTTTCTTCTTTCGCATAATCCTATTGTCACGACCCAGCCCCGTGGGCCGTGACTGGCGCCCTATTTGGACACCCAAACGGATATTCATATCAAATCATTATAACATATAAACCTATTCCATAACTTAAAACATGAAATTCATACCTTTTTCTTCAAATTCAAACTTTCCACAAACGTCGCTCTTTTGCTAAACTACTTATACCACGTTGAAGACCGTCTTGAGCTTGTTAAGAATTCAAGAAGAACAAGATTTTTGGATTGAAGTAGAAGACTTGGGAATTTTTTTTGTCTCCTTCTTTGTTGGGTTCGGCCGAATGGCCTTATAAGTTTGCTCTCAAAATTTTTTTTTGTGTTGTAAGATTTCTCTTGAATGTTCTAAGGATGAACACATATATATATCCACTCACCAATTGTCACATGACCATCACATGTTCACTTATAATATGGACTTGGGCCATTTTTATTTTTTTTTACTATGGCCGGCCACCCTTAGTGCTGGGCCTCAATTTTTCTCTTGCATTAATTGAGCCCAATTAATTAGAATTCTCGTTTTGTAATTTCTGAAACTAATTTCCGAAATTCCAAATTTTTCCCTTGGCCTTCTCCGATGTCTTGCACTAATAGTTTCTCCATAAAACAACATAACATGTTAACTAAAATCAAAATATTGACTTATAACATACAAGTCACAATTATTTCAAAATTTTTCGAATATGCGAAAACACGGGATATAACATTCTCCCCCCCTTTATAACATTCGTCCTCGAATGTTAGACTAGCCTTACGAGGTCTTATAAGCATAACGGGGGAGTTTCTTTTTATAGACAGTACATATAAATCATTTCTCAATCAAAATAACAAATTTAGGAATTCGGATTACTGTGCGTCCGAGGAATAGTGAGGATATTTCTTTTTCATTTCATTCTCCGCCTCCCAGGTTATTTCCTCCCGGTTGTTATTCCGCCACAGGACTTTTACAGAAGGCACATCCTTAGTGCGCAGTTTCCTTATCTGTCGATCCAGGACAGCTACGGGTTGCTCTTCATAGGACAAATCCTCTGTCACCTGAATATCATCGGCTGGAAATATTCTGGAGGGATCACCAACACATTTACGGAGCATGGATACATGAAATACCGGGTGTACCGCCTCCAGATCGGATGGTAAGTCTAGCTCATAGGCGACCTGGCCTATCCTTCGAATAATCTGGTACGGCCCGATGTACCGCGGGCTAAACCCTTTTTACCGAATCTCATTACGCCTTTCGCAAAAAGCGACACCTTGAGGAAATACCCGGTCGCCAATTTCGAATTCTAACGGTCGACGCCGTTTATCGACGTAAGATTCCGTGTCGGCTCACGGGCGGCCAATAGCCGTTCCGGATAAGTTTCACTTTATCGACGGCTTATTTGAACTACATCCGGCCCAATTAATTTAGTTTCGCCCACGTCAAACCAACCAATTGGAGATACGCACTTTTACGCCATATAAAGCTTCGTATGGTGCCATCCGAATGCCGGAATGATAACTATTATTATAAGCAAATTCAATAAGTGGTAGATGGTCATCCCGGTACCTTTGAAATCAATAACGCGAGCCCGCAACATATCTTCCAATGTATAAATAGTGCGCTCGGCACCGTCCGTCGGATGAGGATGAAATGTTGTACTAAGACTCACTGAGTCCCCAATCCTTCTGGAACGACCTCCGGAAGTTGGCGAGAACTTCGGCACCCTCATGTCGGTGATAATAGATATGGGAACCCCGTGAAGTCTTACTATTTCTTTAATATACAGTCTGGCATAATCCTCAGCCGAATACGTAGTCCTGACCGGAAGAAAATGGGCCGATTTTGTCAACCTGTCAACAATAACCTAAATAGAATCATACACACGGAGTGCACCGGTAACCCTATGACGAAATCCATATTAATCATCTCTCCATTTCAGTGGAATTTGCATCTCCCGAATAACCCGCCGGGACTTCGATGCTCAATCTTGACTTGCGGCAATTTGGACAACGGACCGACAAATTCTGCGATGTCTCTTTTCATACCGTCCCACCAATATAAACATTTAAGATCATGATACATTTTAGTGGAGCCAGGATGAATAGAATACCGAGCATTGTGCGCTTCACCCATAATTTGCCGCCGCAGCCCAGCAACGTCGGGTACACATACTCTGCCTTCATATAATAATACCCCGTCCGGAGAGATTCTAAACTGGGTCTTTTCTTTGCTGAGGGCCACATTTCTATACTGGACCAGAATGGGATCTTCGAATTGGCGCTGTTTTACTTCTTCCATAATGGATGATTCCGCAATTTCTCGAACAGAAACCCCAGCATTTCCGGAATCTGCCAAACGGACTCCAAGGCTAGCTAACTGATGAATTTCACGAACCAATTCTTTCTTGTCAGGCGCACATCGGTCAAGCGCGCCCATGGACTTACGGCAAGTGCATCATTACAACGTTAGCTTTTCCTGGATGATACGAATATCACGTCATAGTCTTTTAGCAGCTCAAGCCACCTCCGTTGCCGTAGATTCAACTCCTTTTGTTTAAAAATATATTGAGGCTTTTATGATCGTATAAATGTCAACATGAACCCCGTATAAATAATGCCGCCATATTTTCAAGGCATGAATTACCGCGGCTAATTCCCGGGTCGTGCGAGTGGGATAATTTCTCTCGTGCGGTACGAGTTGCCGGAAGCATAGGCTATGACTCGACCGTGCTGCATCAGAACACAACCTATTCCAGTACCGCAGGCATCACGATAAACAACGTACCCGTCGATCCTTGGGAAGGGCTAAGGCCGGAGCCGTGATTAATTTCTCCTTCAATGTGCGAAAGGCGCGCTCACGGTATCGGTCCACTTCGGAATTTTGCTGCTTTACGAGTCGGCTTCGTTAGTGGTGCCGATAGAAGAAAAAATTCTCCACGAATCTTCTATAATGTCAAGCCCCAAGAAAAAGCTGCGTGCTTGTTTGGGTGTAGTAGGCACAGGTAATTTTGTACGGCTTCGATCTTCGTAGACGACTCCGAATACCATCTCGCTCCGACAATGTGCCCCAAGAATGCCACCGAGGTCAACCGAGAATTCACATTTGAGAATTTAGCATATAGTTTAAACTTGGAAGTGTGCCTAGAACTGTTCTTAAGTGATCTGAATGTTCCTCCGCTGATCGTGAATAAACCAAGATGTCGTCAATAAACACAATCACGAACATATCAAGGAATGGCCGAAATATCCGGTTCATTAAGTCCATGAATACCGCAGGAGCATTTGTTAGCCCAAAAGACATTACCCTGAATTCATAATGCCCGTACCGGGTCCTGAAAGCAGTCTTCGGAATATCCGATTCTCGCACCCGTACCTGATGATAACCAGAGCGTAGATCTATCTTCGAAAAATGTTTAGCACCCTGCAACTGGTCAAATAAATCATCAATCCGGGGGAGGGGATATTTATTCTTAATAGTCACCTTATTCGGTAGTAAATGCACATTCGCGTTAGCGAACCATCTTTCTTCCTTACAAATAATCCGGCGCTCCCCGGGCGATGTGCCGGGTACGATAAAGCCTTTGTCCAATAAATCCTTTAGCCGCTCTTTCAATTCTTTCGGCTCCGGTGCCATTCTGTATGGAGGAATAGATATGGGCTGCGTACCTGGCAACAGATCTATAGTGAAATCTATTTCCCGTTCAGGGGGAAGACCTGGAAGATCGTCTGGGAACACATCGGGAAATTCATTCACAACCGGAACAGACTGAAGGGAGGGCGTCTCTGCTTTAGTATCGTGCACACGGACCAAATGATAAATATAACCTTTCTGGATCATCTTTAAAGCGGCCTTAAGGTACGAAATAAATTTACCCTTTGGCGACGCGGTATTACCTGCCCATTCTATGACCGGTTCCCCTGGGAACTGGAAACGAACTACCTTTTTCTGGCAGTCAACATTAGCATAACAGGAAGCTAACCAGTCCATACCCATAATGACATCAAATTCGGTCATATCTAATTCTACCAAATCAGCTTTGGTGCAACGATCACATATAATCACAGAACAATTTTTATATATTCGCCTGGCTATAAGAGAATCACCAACTGGTGTAGCTACTTCAAATGGCTCAATGGGTTCCGAAATTATTCCAATTTTATTAGCAACGAGCGGGGAGATATATGATAAAGTAGAACCAGGATCAATTAAAGCATACACAGATCGAGAGAAAACCAGCATAGTTGTACCGTAACAACATTCGGCGAAGCCTCCGGTCCGGCGGGTAGCCAATGCATATATGCGGTTCGAAGGACCGCTAGAATCGAAACCCCGCCACGGCCTCGACCGCGGCCCGCCGGTGGCGCGCACCTCGTCCCGAGGACGTGTGGCCGAAGGAGTAGAAGATGAACTCGCTGGGCCGATCCCGTCGGCCGAGTACGTACTACCAACCACCCGCCATCGGACAATCACGCATAATATGGCCCTAACGGCCACGGGAAAACAGGCTCCGGTGGCTCGCAGCACTCCCGGATGTGATCTCCCACAACAAGAACAACGGGGCACGGTGGTCCGGACCGGGCCGGAACCTCCGCTCATCCGTGAACCCCGCGCTCGAACTCGGCCGGCCCGCAGGGTCCTGCACCATCAAATCGCCTACCGGTGGACTGTGTACCCCGGCCTGACGGAGGAGGATATCTGTCTGACCGCTGTGACTGGGACTGTCCGCCTCTAAAATCCCCAGAATATCCCCGCAACCGCCCTCGGGCGGCCTCTCGTCACGATCTCCGATAGATCGATCTCGCTCGATGTCGGTCCTCCACCCCCGGGCGTAAGCTCCGTAACCGGCGATGTCCATATCAGCCCGGGGACGCCATCGCTATGCAAAACACTCAACTAAATGTCCAACCCCCGATGCGCGTACGGGCATCCGATCGGCCATATCGCGCTACGTAGCCGGTGCATACGAGCCAAAGAATTAAACTCCATATTATACTCGCGAACACCCGACCCTCTCGTCGTATATGCAAAATCATTAACCCTCGCTCCGCAACTCGGGGGCAAAAAGTGACGAAGAAAAGGTACCGTGAACTCGTCCCACGTGGGTTGGGGGAGCACCCTCACCCCCGGATAGTCCCCAAGACTCATACCAATTAAGAGCGACATCCGCGTAGTCTATGTGCGGCTAGCTCGACGGACTCGGTCTCGAAGCTCGACCAACCTCAACGAGCGCCGCATCCGCGGAGAAAGTCATGGGGGTCCTCCTCGGCTTGGACCCGAAAAACTCGGGGGACCGCATGTCAGGAAGTCGCGGACTCTCAGACTATCACGTCTGTCATCATCATCACCCCTCGGCCCGCGTCCACGAACCTGTCCCGCTACCAAAGTCGTCAATAACTGCACCGCCTCATGTTATAATGATTTGATATGAATATCCGTTTGGGTGTCCAAATAGGGCGCCAGTCACGGCCCACGGGGCTGGGTCGTGACACCGATGATATGATCCAACAAGCGAGTAAGCGAGATTCCATATTACTCTACTCTTAGCAGTATTCGGAGTACTTCAGTCTTTGATGTTCATGTACCCCATTTGTGAGTGATCCTTCTGTTCATGGGTCCAGTCTTATGTAGCCAGTTCTGTCCATACAGTTCATTCATGCATTACATTCATTATATATTTATGTACATCGACCCGTGACTAGAAGGCATTATATATGCATTACTACTATGATGATGATATTGATTATGGCCATAAAGGAGCTAATATGATATGACGAGATGCCATAGAGGCTTACAGGCGTTATATACGCACATACATCAGGCATTATATACGCACACATATCAGGTGTTATATACGCACATATAGATGTACGACTGTCATTGATAGATATGAGCATGCATATTATGTGCGCACAGAGGCATTGTCGATTACGCGTATCATGCGTGCATTTAGGCGGTATACTAGTTCATACAAGTACATGCAGTCAGTCATTTCAGTTATGAGTTTAGGTCTTATCTATGATTCTTATATATATATATATATATATATATATATATATATATATATATATATTGTTCTTATGCCTTACATACTCGGTACATCGGGGGATTGCGTTCATGCCCGCAGGTATAGGGAGACAGACAGGTGGTCTAGCTCAGTAGGCTCCATTTGATCCGGAGCTAGCAGTGGTCAGTACGCTCCATTTGATCCGGAGCTACAGTCAGTTTTGGCGTGCCCTTTTTGGATGTGTATACATATGGGTATGATGGGGCCCTGTCCCGTCCTTTCTACAGCTTTTATTCCAGTAGAGGTCTGTAAACAGTTGTATGTAGAAGTCAGATGATGTAGCCTTGTCGGCTTCTATTCTTTTGTGTACAGTATATGTAGCAGCCTAGCTGGCTTGCACTGCTCTTCCTCATGTCGTGTATATATATATATGCATATTGTATAGAGTTCTGATGTTTCCCTTTTATGAGATTAGTTTATGCCATTTATGGGCCTTTGATGTTCAGTATGTTTCAGGTACGTGTTTAGGGGTGTTTGGTCGCTAGAGGTCAGACTCTCGTCACGGCTCATCGGTTTGGGTCATGACACCACCATTCTTGGAACTTGAACTACCATGGAAACTTATAGGAGAGAGGTAAATGAACAAGATTAGGAGTTGGAACTTACTCTCAAGGATGATTCCACTGAGTTCTTCAATAATCGCCTCTCTTAGCTCTTAGAATAGGTTTTAGGAGTTTTTGGACTAATGATTTCGAACTTAGGAATATAAAAAGGGTTTCTGGTCCCGTCATCTGCTGCAGCTATTACCAAGATCGCTATGGCGATCCCGCTATAGCAGTTGGGCCTTTCGCTATAATGAAAATCATTTAAGGTCACACCTCGCCATGGCGGCCCAGACTGCGGCATAGCAGCCCCGCTATGGCGGTCATACCATACGTCATGGCGGAACGAAGAAAGTCCAATCCACTGCTATGGTGATCAAAACCCCGCCTTGGCGGTCCCGCTATAGTGATACTAAGCCCGACGTAACGATCACACCAGAACCAGCAAAAATCTGGTTTTTCACGAGTCATTCCCGAAATCCCGACATCAATTCAAGGCCTCCCATACATAAACCAGATATGCACACATATGTAAAAGCACGCTACGGACTCACCTGTGGCCTCGAAATTCCCAACGAATGTCTAATTTACCAAGTTAACCCCCTAACGAAAAACATCAAGTTTCCAACCAAGTACCCAAAACGCAACTAAACGCCTCGGGAACTGAACCATCAACCCCACCAAATCATAAATTGTTACACCCAAAATTTTTTTACATCGTTCGCAAACCAACGTAAGTTGGGAGAGGTCGTGTGTCAAGACCCAACCCTATAGGCCGTGACTAGTGCCCGAGCTGGGCACTCGTATACACCCATTAACCAGAATCGGCATACAAATAACTCATACATATACAAAGGTCAGACTTCATCTCAAAATTGTCGCATATATATACACGTATACACACAGACGTGACAAGGTCATTATAATACACAACATCCCAAAACATATATACACACGCGACAAGGGCTACACTACGAATGGGGATGCCCAATACATAAATCACACGTACATAACCGAACAAAGAACTATTCACAACCCACACATATGTCTACGAACTCTAAGAGTAACGACAAGATTACATGACGGGGACAGGCCCCGTCATACCCCTGAATAGATGTATACATATACAACGAAAGAGTCTGTACCAAAATGTAGGCTCCGGAACAAGGGAGCGCTCCAAGATAGCTGAATGGAAATCCTAAGCTGGCGGATCACCAAAACGAGTATCTGTACCTGCGGGCATGAAACGCAGCCCCCGAAGAAAAGGTGGTCAGTACGAAATATGTACTGAGTATATAAAGCATGGAGTACAGTAAACAGGATCATGACCGGAACAAGAAGTACAAAATAAATAAGTACAATATCCAGAATATCAAAATGCTTACTTTTGAAATACAAATCATGCATGTCAATATCATATATCATATTCGGCCCATTATGGGACTCGGTGAACAGAACATGGTCACCACCCCGTCTTTGGCGCCATAACACATCATACTCCAGAATATAGCATAACTCCGTAACCCAAAGATATCCCCATAACACATCATAACACCATAACACATCATAACACCATAACACATCATAACTCCAGAATATATATACACGGTACCCGGCCCTCTAACGAGGGACTTGGTGAACCATGCAGTGAAAGTGTGCATGATGACATAACCGGCCCGGGACTCGACGAAAGATGTAACAACAATATGCACGAGCAGAGTAGTGAGTAGCCATATGCATATAAATCATCATTCCAGACTCAATAGATAAATAAGTAATCAACGCTCGAGGGTTAAGACGATAATCATGTTAAGTCCTTTCAAAATGTCGTTAGAACTATACAAAGGAAAGTCTCAGGGACCATGGACATGTATCAAACCAATCTGAGCCCGCCTATGAAAGTTACGGACTTTATTCAACATAGAACCCTTTAGGAACAAAAACTCTTTATGCAACATTTACTATCCAATCATACAAAAGACACAAGGGCCATAGCTCGACTATATTAGGAATGCTAACATCAAGAAGTGAATAAGAATCGTAGACATGCTCGGATCTTATGAATAGAGTTACCCCAAGGCTCGTATCATATCTTACTTACATCTAAGACATGCCAAAAGAAAGAAAGGGTAAGCTTTACATACCTTTTCTGTTTCCTAAGTTAATCCGAACTTAAGTCTCGGGCTTCCCAAGATCTACAATATTGTCATTAGACACCAAACATTAGCTATAGCTACTTAGGAATCCAATTCTAAGCTAGCACTTCATTTATAGAAATTCGGGCAGCATTTCCCCTATAAATTCAACAACCCCGAGAATTCAACCCCGCCAAATCATCAACAACAATACCAACAACCATATTAACAACATCAACAATTAATTCAAAATGCATTCTAACGTTAGTAACTCTTTTCTACATAAGTCGACAACGTTTCATTTACATTCAATTCAACCACATACAATCAAGCCAACATTAATGCTCACCCGTTCAAGTACTAACCCGAGATCATTCAAACAAGACTCAAGAACGCTTCAAACAATCCGCACAATATTCAAAACAAATTCAACCAATATGCAACACCACCCGAAACCTTCCAATTTTAATAGGGACAACAACAACACATTTCTTTCTTCCAAATTCATAAACTACACCAACAATCCACACGTTAACAACATCATTCTCATAAATACAAGAAACTATATTAAAATCACATTAGCTTCTAAAACATCCCACAACGATTACAACTTCAACTTGAACCATTAAACCTTCATTTGCATCATAGAATCCACAACAACAACAACCACAATACTAAGTAAAATTTTGTTCACCATGTCATACAAAACAGCCCACATACGGCTACCACCCAACACACAAAATTTCATGAATTTCATCCATCTCTACACACTACAACACACATAAACCATCCATGACACATGTAAAAGGAGATTAAACCTTACCTTTCCCACTTAGTTCCTCAACTTGGCTAGGGTTTGAGAATTGCAAGAACGAGTGCTTTGCTTGCTCCAACAACTACTCCACATTAATAAGGACCTTCCAATTGGTTGAAAAGCTAGAAGAAAATTATTTTTTGATCACTTCTCATGGACATCAAATTCGGCCAGCCATGGCCGAATATCTTCTCCTTTCTTCTCCAAGTTTCTTAAGTTGAAAAGATGAATAATTGACTTGCTTGTCATCACTTATCTATTTATATAAATAGCCCCTTCAAATACAAGGTGGACACATGCCCCCCCCTCCCTCATGGCTTAAGGCAATCAAAATTAGCCAAGCCATGGGTGGTACCCCACACAAGCCACACGGACACTTGTGGCTCTTTCATGAAATATTTTTTCAACTTTTAGCCCCTAATTTTCTTTAATATTCCATACCAATAAAATTATAAGCAACTTGTGCAATAAAACAAAATCGGAGGTTAAAAGTCTCTACCTCGTTTCCCGAAATAATCTTGTCCTTAACTTATCGCGGTTAGCTCGGAATAGCCCAATGTACAAAATACGGGATATAATATCGTGGGGCCCTTATAAGGTTAAGGAGTACTCTTAAAACTGTTGAGAAAGTGTCTAAAGGTTTTGGGATTAAGAAAATCGAAGAAAATAAGTTTGTCGAAAATTTAGGAAAAAAATTGGCAGAATTTTGGATAGAAATTTGGGGTGAAATTTAGAGAGATATATCTCCTGGGATATTAGGAGTTTTGAGGCATTTCAAGAGCTTAAAATGAAGTTCGTCGAGTGCAGTTTCCAACGCAACAATCCTTTCGTCAGTATGACATCGGAGTAGGGAGTTATGGACGTTTTAAGACGGGCAGCCAGAATCCTGCGAATCTACGCGAATTCTCTTGAAACTCACTTAAGGCCCACTAATTCGGCCCAATGGAGCCTAACCCGACCCACACACCCATGAATACCCCTCTAACTCATCATTTTTCATCATTTTTTTGTCATTTCTCATTTCCAAACCTCTTTAGAACTTCCCACAACATTTATCCAATATCTAAACCGCCTAAACATATCCCAAATCCTCCCAAATCCTCTAGAACATTCTTCCAACTTTCACAACATGCACATATATTCCTACAAGTCTGTATGACAATTTTGGTCATTTTTAATTCATTTTTAACATACCCTCAAGTCCTAGAAGGCCCTAGAAACTTCTCCAACCATATTCCAACATATTTCCAAGCCTAAACCAAAGATCCAATTGAAGATTAAAGTGGTTAAAGTTTCCAAGTGAGGTCTACACTTGTCTCCTCCTCTTGAAGATGTTTGGGTGAGTATTTTAAGGAGAAGTAACCATAGAATTGAAGTGTTCTTAAATTTTGAGGTAAGATTTCATATTAGTTTCATGTTAATGAGTTTGTTTGGTAATTATGTTAAGATTTGAGGAGAAGAAATATTAGAGGAAAAGTTCAAATATGCATTTGATGATATCTTGAGTTGTGAATTAACTTGAGTTATAATTATTAGTATGTTTTGAGCATAATCTTGTTATGAGGGATAATAATGATGTTAAGGAATCATCGTATACGAGTGTATAAGGGGTTGTATGAGGTTGTTGTTATGGATTGATTATGAAAAGAAGTTTTGGGATTGAATTGAGTATAGTTTGAATGTAATATTTTGATTACGGAATTTTTGATGTTTTATTGTGCTTTGGGAGTAGTTTTGAAGATTTGAGGAAGTAGAAGATATAGGAGAGATGCTGCCCGAATTTTGGCAGATTCTAAAGGGGTTTAATTGGAAGGCTTAAGATAAGCATATGACAATAAGCCTAACAATAATATGAATTCTCTTGAATGTAGATTTACGAGCTAGGGAGGATAAGCGTTAAGTGGTTAAGGAGACCAAAAAGGTATGTTAAGGGTAGTCCCTTTCTTTCTAAAGTCATGATTCTTTCGCTATGCACCCATACATGTTTTCCATAACATCCTTATTCTTAAAAGCTAGAAGTTCATGATTCTCAAAGTTCTTATGATACTAAAGATAGATGTTTTCTAAGATGATAATGATGATGATGATGATGATTCCATTTTAGAGATTCCAAAGCTTATGCATTTGATGGCATTATAAGATTATTGAGCTTATCTCATGATTTTCTCGATTTTATTCATTTTTATTGATCTCACCTTAAGATAATTGTTCCTTCAAGGTGGGATATAATGATGATGATTATTCCATAATATAAATCGGAGGTTACCGACCGTACGTCACTCCGATAGAGTAGAAGTTTTTAATTGGGCTCTCATGCATGCTATTTGTATTTATATATTTAATTTGGTAATACCGTGCCTACATGGCCGGGCATGATATTATATACAACCGCGCCTATATGGCCGGGCATGATACTATATATAATATAGTATATATACTATATATATATATATATATATAGGGCCTTGTCTCCTTTCTAGTGGCCGGGCAAGATATTTTATATATGTATATATGAAAAAGTCTTTTTTTTAAAAGCCAAGCATGCATGACATCCGCCTTAAAAAGGTATTTACCGGCACAGGTTGATCTTTTCTATATTATGTTATCTTAATACTTTCATTATGTGGTTACTCATGCCTTACATACTCAGTACATTATTCGTACTGACATCCATTCTTGTGGACGCTGCGTTCATGCCCGCAGGTCGGCAGGGAGACGGATCAGATCCGTAGGTGCTTTATTAGCGGATTCCCAGGAGCACTCCACTTACTTCGGAGTTGCAGTCTATTGGCATTGGTCTTTATGGTCACTTGTATTCTATGTAGAGGCTCGTAGACATATGTGTATAGTTAGACGTTTCATAAGCTTGTCAGTGCATATTGTGGTATAATATTTTGGCAGCCATGTCGGCTTGTAATGATAGGCACAGTTGTTGATGATTATATAGAGATGCGCCATTATCTTGTGATATATGCCCTTGCAGAGTATGACTCCCATGAGATATCTTCGTGGTCCACCTAGAAATGATTATGAGATGTATGTTCAGAGGTACTCGGTGGGTTAGCTCTGAGTGCCCGTCATGGCCCTCTAGTTGGGTCTAGACAAAAGTGGTATCAGAGCAGTTCGTCCTTGGGAGTGTCTACGAGCCGTGCCTAGTAGAGTCTTGTTTATGGGTGTGAAGCGGGCCAAATTTATAAACAAGAGGCTGCAGGGCATTTAGCAATGATTGACCATTCTTTGTCATCTTAGATCCTGTCGTGGAGCTAAATTATTGGATGTGATGTCCCTGATTCTAACCTAAATGTTTTGATTGTGGATAAGCAATTGATTATAACGCTATGAGGTAATTGATGAGAATTGAAGTTGATACTCCAAAAGGAATGAGGCAGTAAGAAGTATAGAGGAAACTCTGCATAAATTTTTACAAATTGAATTGTTTGGATGTCTATGCTATAGAAAAAGAATGAAGGGAAAATATGACAGTTGGATGTTTGGTAAGTTATGATTGAATGAACAATTATGAGATGCTTTCAAAGAGAAGTTTTAGAATGATTTTAATTTAATTTAAGGGAAGATCCCTGGAAGGGAAAAATGATTAGTAGTTAAAGGAACTGGAATGAGTTGCATTCAAAATTTTGGAGGATTGAGACTTATTGAAAACATAAGGAAAGTTGATATTAGGAACTCAAATACGATATTACGATTTATATATTAGATTGGTTAGTAAAAGATAATGAAGAGATATTGATATGGAAAAGGAAGTTAACGAGTAGAGGAAAGTTTTACTCTAGATGTTTATATATATACACATAAGATCAGGATGGGTTGATGACAGGCACACAGACTCGTTTTATCAGACTTTCCTATATGATGTTAGTTTACATTGGGATTCAGAAGTCACTAGTCATTCGACTTCAAGGGGATTCTAAGCATTTGATAGTCAGTACTATTCTGAGAATCATTATGGCCAAGTTGCTTTAGGTATTAATTACGACCTTGAACTCAAGAATGAGAAATGGTTAGGTAATTTGGATTGCAGTTATGATTGTCTTCTGGATTGTTTATGTAACTTCTAAATGTGATGTTGCTTGGCCGACGAAGGAAGTAGAGATTGTATCAACCGTAGGAATATGTGGTGTATTTCTAGCGAATCCTCATAAGAAGGCTTCACCTCAATTTTTTTTCAGACGGGGGTTGTGAAGGTTATTTGACGATAGAGAAATTAGGTGTGATGTCAGTTTATGTGTAAGGAGAGAAGATAGTAGGTGTACAAGTGAAGATAAAATATCGCAAGGATCAAATCAGTTACTACAGAAAAGTAAAGGATACGAGGTTGATTATCTTAGACAAAGAGACAGGGTACAAGTACGAGTAAAGATTTTTGAGTAAATTTATATCGCCAGGATTTACAGTTAGGACGCAAAAAGATATGCTAGGAAGACCTATAGATTTAGACATACAAATACAGAATATGAGAAACCATAATAGCCCGAGGGAAATTAGGAGCATATGAGCTTTACGATTAAAATTTTGAAATGATCGCGAGGTATGAGTCTGGCTAGCTAGTCAAAAAGAGAGGGGAGATATATTAAAGCCACAGATTCAGGACAAAATCAAATGGCAACGGGATATCTCGCAAGAAAAGGTGTTGAAAAGTGATAAAAAGATAAGTCATGAGTGGCTACATCGAGTATTATATATACCCTTATGATTAATTTTACGACATGTTAAAAGTATTGATTGTGTTGTGCGTCAAAATTGAGGTAGCAAGCGCTACAGAGAGAATTAGGATTGGATTTTCTAGGGAATTAAAGTCAGATAGCGGTAACATGACCAAAAATGTAAGCATGAGCATTAGGAAAAAAAAGGTTATGATATCATGAAGGGGAGAGACACTTGAACAAGAAAAACGTATACCCATTGAGGATCCGGTAATATATTTGAGGAAAAGGTTAAGATGAAAGCAGGAAAGCAGACAATAGGATCAAATTTAAATAAATTAACGGGAGATAGAGTAATGTTGTACGTGACAAAGGATGAATGTGGGGACCCCGGAACGAACCTATACGTCTTCATAACCAGAACCAAGAAGGTTGTAAATAATGGACAAAGGTGCAACCTTGAGAAGAAATAAACAGGTCTTATGAGAGCGACGATGAAATGGGAAAGTGAGTAATAGGAGAAGCGTGATTTTAGAAGAATAACAAAGAAACTATGAAGATCCTTTTGAGGAAAGATTAGGCCCATCCAGGACTAGTACATCTACGAGAATATGTGACTCGTTACAAATATGTGTAACCGACCAGATAAATTCAGACGACAAATAGTCATGACTAAGATTAGTTACGGATTCGCTGAGAATATGTACTTGCAAGAAAAAGGAGAACTAATGGGATATTAAATATAGAATAATGGGCTAACACCCTAAATGGGGGAAGATGAGACAAATAAGTATTGGATCAGAAGTAGGCTTTGTTAAAAGATGTAAATAGGGTAATAAAGGAATGGGAAACTACCTCAAAGGGATGTTACACTAGCAGGCCGATAAGATGAAAGGACGATTTGATGATAAACATAACCAGTCAGTCATGTGCATGACTAAGTAAAGATTGAAAGGGAGTACACTAAGGAGGAAATTACTCAGAAATTCAAGATAAGAGTGTAATAGGAAGTTCAGAAATGAAGAAGCAGAGAAGAATTGAGTATGATGGTATTCGAAGTAGATAGCCGACTAAGATAAAAGTTAAGTGAAATAGACACTGCGAGCTAGTTGTGTAGATACAAAGTTCCCGCATCACAGAACAGTTAGGAAAGCATTATACAGGGAAGCCTTAAAGGCAAAAGTATTCGAGCCAGAATCTACTAACATATTGTTGATGGAAATGATCAGCATGGAATTATTCGATTATCTAGTAGTTTTGGTTACCCATTTAAGATGTTTAGTCCTCTACTAGCAGATGAGGATTAGTAAATACAGATAAACCTAAACAGTATAGATTAGTCCAGTATTTTTTCCCACCTTGAGATAAGTGGGTAAGTAGAGCACACTTTTCCGATGTGGGTGAGCATGTATATTAGAACTTTGAAGAAAATTTGAATAACTAGTTAGTACGGATTGAATTTGCATATGGTATTAGTCATCATTCCAATATCCATATGTGTTATATCCCGTATTTTGTACATTGGAATATTTTAAGCTAGTTGCGATAAGTTAAGGACAAGGCTATTTTTTGATTTTGTTTAATGCACAAGTTGCTTATGAATTTTATTGGTGTGGAAATATTAAGGAGAATTAGGGGCTAGAAGTTGGAAAACTTATTTCATGAAAAAGCCAAGTGGTCGTGTGGTGTGGGGCCCACATGTCAGGATTTTATAAAGGACATATGAAGAGATATATGGGTATTACATGTGAAGTTGAGCAATTCCTAAAAAGGACCCATAAGCCAAAAATGAGTGTAAGCCCTCCAAAAGGACGATTTAAGAAAACGTTTTCGGGTGATCTGACTTCGAGGGGCCAAAACGGTATGATGAGTTTGGAATTTGGCAAAACTCCCAAAATGAAAGTTGTAGATAATTGAAATAGATTTCCAACCATAGGTCGTGGGTTCACAGGTGGCATCAGGATAAGGAGATATGGAGATTTTAAGGCAGAAAGGTCTGTGGGCCAGGCCCAACCCGAGCCCAACCCGATCAGGCCCATTACCCACACCTTTTTAAGTAAAATTTCAGCCTTTTATCCTCATTTTTCATACCAAAACACCCAGAAAATTATGGAGAAAAAGAGAGAGGAGAGCCTAGAGGGAAAAACCAATTTTGACCAAAATCTGAGCCCCGAATTCCGAAGCCCATGAAGAGAAAAGTGCCGTACGTCGCGTTGCCTTCAATTTGAGCTAAAAATCAACCAAGAAGAAGAGGTTGGACGTGGTGGCTTCACACTTGAGGTAAGATTAAGGTTCCTTTTCATTGTTAACAAGTTTATTCAGAGTTTTAACGGATTAGAACGGAGGGAATAGTGTGATAAATTCGTTTGTTGGTGTTGTCGGATTATGAATTTAGGCTTGAAGAGAAATTTGGATAAAAATATATGTATTTATTTTGTAGGATATTGAAGATTTTGTTATCGATGTTGTTGGTATTAATTTCGGCTTCCTTACGGAAATAAAGTTATTAATTAGTCGTATCGCAAGTTGGTTGGTTGAGAAAATGGGAAAATAGTGTGTGGGCTGTTTTATGGCATATGTTGTGTTGGAAATGATGTTATTACTAATTGGTATTGTTGTTGATCTTGTTGGTTGTCACACCCCGATCCTACTAGGGTGTGATGGGCACCCGACCCCATATTCGGAGCCGAGCGAACCCGCTGACTCTTATTACATACATACTTTCTTTGGATTCTTAGATTAAACAAAAATAAAATACATAGTAAAACTTTCAAAAGAATCTTTTGTCGTTTCCAATTAAACACAATCTGTAAACATAAGGGCTCTGTAACATAATGTATAATAAAAACACATCGGCTCGTGGAACCATTTTCAAAACTGACACACTAACCCACGACTCGTCCGCAAAGTCTCTAATTTCGAACAACATGCACAAAGACATATAATCCGACTCGACCTCCCACAAATGGAGATCTACCAACTCCGCCGGAACGTCTCCTAATAATGGCTCTTACTTGTCTGAGTGTACCTGCGCGGCATGAAACGCAGCGCCCACAAAAAGGGGCGTCAATACGAGTAATGTACTGAGTATGTAAGGCATGAGTAATATCACGAAATCATAATAGAGAACATAAAACACAGCATAGGAGAGTGGTATAATCTGTATCTCTGTTTGTTTACCATGATAGATATTGTGCCCCTTGGGGCGGATGCCATGCATGCTAGCTTTTAAAAAAAAACATGTAAATATCTGTAAGTAAACTGCCCGACCCCGTAGGATCGGTGTATAACTGCCCCGTCCATATAGGATATATGTATAAGCCCGCGTCCAGGCCTCCCGCGTCCGGGGTATAATCTGCCCACTGCAGTGGTGTGTCTGCCCGGCCGCCCGTCGGACGGCACGGTGTCATAAAATAAATCATATGTAAAAATAAAGCATGCATGAGAGCCCAATCAAAAGCTATAACTTTATCGGAGTGACGTAAGGTCGGAAACCTCCGATTACATTATGGAATAATCATCATGACTTTGTCTCACCTTGAAGGGACTATTAATATAAGGCGAGACTATCAATGGAGAGTAACATCGTGAGGAAACATAAAACAGGATCATAAGACATCGTTCGTATAATTGGAATCCTTTAAATTAGTCATTATCCATAGATAGAGTGAAGAAATCAAGAAATAGCTTAACATTTTCATATTGTCATATTCATGGTAGAAACATATCCTCGACATAGTCATCATAGACATTTACTCATATCTAGACATCATCATTGTCATTATAAAATCATATTCGTTGTTTTAGTCATAAAAACTTTCAAAATCATAAAACTTGGTTTTTGGAGAAAAATGAATATTTTGGAAAACATTTGTAAACTTTTAGGAAGGAAATCATGTTTTAAAACCATTACTTCTAGCTTTTGAAAATGAAATCGTTATGGAAACGTTTAACACATCTCACACATGAATCATGCCATAGAAAGAAAAAGGACGAGCCTTAACATACCCGTGCACGCCTTATTAGCTACGCTTATTGTCCAACTTGTTAGTCTACATTCAAGAAAATTGATGCAACCATTAGATTCATTACTATTCACACTTGTCTTAATTTTCAAATAAATTCACTTATGATCTGCCGAAATTTCGGCAAAGATCTCCCCCGTAAATACACCATCCCCGAGAATCTTACTCGGCCCAAATCATCAACAACAATCCCGAGAATTCAACTCGGCCAAACCAATAACAATGCCAACAATTATTCTAGCAACACTTCAATATTCAATTCAATTCAATTCAATTCAATTCAATTCAATTCAATTCACATCAACAACGCAATTCGTACTTCCTTCCAAATTTAAGTTATATCAACAATCCATACATTGGTGAATTTATTCCTTCAAATATAAGAACCATACTAACATCATACTATCATTCATTCATGATGCACAAACACTCCAATTCATCTCAACCTTAAACCTCTATTCTACATCACATAATTCATAACGACAACAACTAAAATATCCAATAATATCAATTTACATTAACAACATTTTCCATGCAATGTAAGAATTCAAGCCAATATCACATTAACTATTCTAATATTCCGATAACGACTACAACTTCATTTTAAGCCATCAAACCTTCATTTTTCATCATGGATTCCGCAACACAACAACTAAAATATTAACTAGAATTAATTCACCATAACTTGTCAACCTTCCATCATTTTCGGCCACAACAACTACCAACAAGTTTTCATGAATTTTTCATCTATTTCTATACATTACGACAACAACCAATACTAAGAACAATTAATTCATTGTCTTCTACATCATGCAACAACCATACGGCCACAACATGCATACACACGGCCAACACACAACATCCATATTCTCATGAATTTCATCCCTTTTTACATACTACAACATGCATAACCATTCATAACATATAAAAGAAGATGGAATCTTACCTTCCTCCACTTGTCTTCTCACTTGGCTAGAGTTTCCAACTTACATAACCAATGCTTTTCTTACTCCCACAACCACTCCATGTTGTAGAGGACCTCCAAATGAGCTAGAATATTAGGAGGGAATAATTTTTTTCTCATCAATTTTCCATGGCTAGATTTTGCTAGCCATGGCCGAAACTCCCCTCCCTCTCTTTTCTTTTTCTTTCTTTCTTTCTTTCTTTCTTTCTTTCTTTCTCTCCTTGTTAAAATATGACCACCCCTTTCTTATATATATACATATTGCATGCATGTGAGGGGCACATGCCCCCTCTCTAGATTTTTCTTTTCTTTTTCCCCTTTCTTTATTTCTAGAATTTTCTTATTTTCCATGGCAAAGATGACTTATTTTTTGTCATCATTTTCATTTCATTTTTCTAGAAATTTCTTGAAATAACAAAGAAGACTTAATTGTCTTCCTATGTACACTTTAGCCCTCATAAAAAAAATGTGAGCATACACTTACATATGCTACATTTTCGGCCAACATGGCCATTCCATGAATTTTTCTAGAACATCATAAATTCCCATTTTACCCTTAGCCTTTCCGCAAAATTACCATGATGCCATTTGCAAATTTCCCTTTTTGCCCTTAACCTTTCCCAACATTTCCATACTAATAATAGTCATAAATAATATTTATAACAACTCGTCCATTAAAATAATTTTTGAGAATGGTCTCGCCCTTAACTTCCCACGACGACCTCGAAATTTCCAAACGTACAATATACGGGCTATAACATCCTCCCCCCCTTTAGAACATTCGTCCTCGAATGTTCAACTGACCTCATGGGGTGTCATAATACTTCTGGGGGGGGGGGGGTCCCTTTTATAGTTGTCTTTCTCTTTATGCCGATTCCTTATCTCTTGCTTTATTTCTTTTATTATCGAACTCCTCGGCCTTTACATGCGTCCTCATTCCGTGTCATAGGTTTCCTAATCCACTGCACCAACTCGTTCCTACTTCTTTCATGTATTCTCCTGATAAGCCGATATGTTTTAAACTCTGGTTCCGGGCTAATGAGTTTCCTTCGTTTGGACTTAAAGCCCATAATATGTTCTCCCCCCCCCCCCCCCCTTTTAGGGGTTTCTTATATGCCGACAGTCCTTTTTATGGAGTCTTCGTTTATACCTTATTCCTCGTCTCTCTTCCCAACTCTGCACATAACATATCGAAACTTCTTATCCCAAGTTTTTCTTTTACTTTCTCGCCTATGTCATCATTTTGTCCCCATTTCCATACCCTTTCGTCCACTATTCGTCCTTTTCACTTGTTTGACTCACTTGCTCAAATTTTCCTTAACTACACCTTCACGTTGCCGTAGCGTCCATGCTTCTCTTGCCCTTAGCACAAAATCCTTACAATTTTTACTCTCTTCATCCTTATTTATCGGTCATTAACTATATTTTGATGCTATAACCGAGCGGTTCTTATGCACGTTCCCTCCATTTTATTTTATTTTCGCTAAGATCAAATCTTCACATGAATTCTTATTCCACACCTTCAACTTCCACTCGACAATGTCGACCCATTACCTTTATATACCTTTCAATACCGAAGTCTTATAACATCGTCACTAAACTTAGTTACTCCTTCTCTTACTTCACATTTCCTTGTCACGGTTACTATTCCTTTAGCCTCACTTATTGCAATTAGTTCTCGAATTCCCTACATTCCTCTCCCGTCTTCTTTTACCATACTTATCCCGACTCCTTTCCCCAATAGCCTCGCGTTCTGCCGGTAGTCTTTCTCGGAAGCTTCACTTACTGAGGTTTCTTACCTTTCTCTTTCTTCCATCACCTTGATCTCTTCATTTTCCATTTACTCACTCTCTTTCTTCTCCAAATATCGTTATACTAGAATTTCCAATCTCAACCTATAGTGAAATAATAACGAAATTACTTTGCAACACTTGTACCATTTATTCTTGCGTACTCGATCTTTGGTACCCTTGCTCGGTTGATGCTTTTTATATCGTAACTTCGATTGCTTGGGACTCCCATGTCCACCGATACAATCATATATGGGATATCCTACACCTTCATATATATATATATATATATATATATATATATATATATATATATATATATATATATATATATATATATATATATATAATTACTATCAACTAACCCACAAAATACTTCCAAACACTGTTCAAGCCTATCCTAATTTCCAGGGCTGTGATGCACTTCCTGTCTCTTCACCGAGCAAGTCTGCCTCGTCCTACGCGTCTTCTTATGGTCCCCAACTATCCCATATACTCTAGTTTTCCTTAGGCTACTCTAACTTCTCACTTGTCTCTTAGGTCTGAATATATCGGATTTCTCGCATACTTCCCAGGGGGTCACCCATCATAGAATTGCTCCCACCGAGCACGCTTAACCTCGAAACTTTGGTAGAATCCGGTGCCTTAATGCTGATATAATCGCGTCCACTTCCTCGTATGACCTTTATTACATGTTCTGGAGTAAGTCGAAGTCTTACCGATTCTGAAACATTTTCGTAATACGTCCTTTCTTTTGTAATTACTATTTTGCCCTTTTCAGTTCCGAATGTTCACCTTCCACCTGTGTGTATGACTACTTCTTATCCTGGGCCTCCAGATTCCCGAGGGTAATGATCGCACCTTCATCGTCATGCCAAATCCATAGCCTTTCTTGAAACGTCGCATCTCGCTTATTGTCTGTTTATCGTATTTCCTTTCCGCACTTCTTCCTTAGACGTACCCATTCTGGTAGGACCTCCTTTACCATGACTACTATTCAAAATCTGTACGTCGCAAATATTGATAACACCTCGCAGAACATACGGTCTTATGACACATTCCAGTCATTCAGTGCTTCCAATTTCAGGCGACAGAACAATTACGTTAGGACTTACCTCTATGGCCTTCCATAGCGTCACTCGCTTTCTTCTATCGTACGTCTGGCTTATATAGGAAAATCTTATTTCTTATGACTTGGCTCTATCGCACGATCACAAGACAGAAAGAAGGTCAACAATTCCTAAATGCCCCGCAGCCTCCTGTTTATAAATGTGGCCGGCTTCACACCCATAAACAGGACTCTACCGGACACGACTTTGCAGACAACCCTTAGACCGACCTGCTCTGATACCACTTTGTCACACCCCGATCCTACTAGGGTGTGATGGGCACCCGACCCCATATTCGGAGCCGAGCGAACCCGCTGACTCTTATTACATACATACTTTCTTTGGATTCTTAGATTAAACAAAAATAAAATACATAGTAAAACTTTCAAAATCTTTTGTCGTTTCCAATTAAACACAATCTGTAAACATAAGGGCTCTGTAACATAATGTATAATAAAAACATGTCGGCTCGTGGAACCATTTTCAAAACTCGACACACTAACCCACGACTCGTCCGCAAAGTCTCTAACTCGAACAAGCGACATCATAGCATATAATCTCTTGACTCGGCAACTCTCCGGTACAAATGGAGATCTACCAACTCCGCCGGAACATCTTCTATAATAGCTCTTACTCATCCGAGTGTACCTGCGCGGCATGAAACGCAGCCCCCGAAAAAAGGGGCGTCAGTACGAGCAATGTACCGAGTATGTAAGGCATGAGTAATATCAGGAAATCATAATAAAGAACATAAAACATAACATAGGAGAGTGATATAACCGTATATATCATTTGTCTACCATGAAGATATTGTAGTTAACTTTACCTTTTAGAGTACTATATAGATACTACAAGTGCCTCTTGTAGGTGCGGTGTGCCATGCATGCTTATCTTTTCCTTGAAAAACATTTCTTTGTAACATATATATGGAATAAAGGAGTAATCATGTCATCATATTGCCCCTTGTCCGGATGCCATGCATGCTAGCTTTTAAAAAAAAACATGTAAATATCCATAAATAAATATATATATATGTATAACCGCCCGTCCATATAGGATGTATAAGCCCGCGTCCGGTGCCATCCCGCGTCCGGGTGTGTAATCATCCCCATGTATACCTGCGGTGACCCATCCGCCCCATACGGTATATATAATAAATCATATGTAAAAATAAAGCATGCATGAGAGCCCAAAGAAAAGCTATAACTCTATCGGAGTGACGTAAGGTCGGTAACCTCCGATTACATTATGGAATAATCATCATGGCGCTTTGTCTCACCTTGAAGGAACTAATTATATAAGGCGAGACTATCAATGGAGAGTAACATCACGGAAAACATAAAACAGGGTCATAAGACATCGTTCATTTCATATACTTTGAAACCTTTAAAATAGTCATTATCCAAAAAGAAATCAAGAAATAGCTTAACATTTTCATATTGTCATATTCATGGTAGAACATATCCTTGACATAGTCATCATAGACGTTTTCTCATATCTAGCATCATCATTGTCATCATAAAATCATAGTCGTTGTTTTAGTCATAAAAACTTTCAAAATCATAAAACTTGGATTTTTGGAGAAAAATGAATATTTTGGAAAACATTTATAAACTTTTAAGAAGGAAATCATGCTTTGAAATCATAACTTCTAACTTTTGAAAATAAGGATCGTTATGGAAACATTTATAAAATCGCAATATGATTCATGCCATAGAAAGAAAAAGGACGAGCCTTAACATACCCGTGCCGCGCCTTATTAGCTACGCTTATTGTCCAACTTGTTAGTCTACATTCAAGAAAATTGATGCACCATTAGATTCATTACTAAGCATTCACTTGTCTTTATCTTTTCAAATAAATTCACTTATGATCTGCCGAAATTTCGGCAAAGATCTCCCCCGAAATACACCATCCCGAGAATCTACTCGGCCCAAATCAACAACAACAAACCCGAGAATTCAACTCGGCCAAACCAACAACAATTATTCTAGCAACACTTCAATATTCATTCAATTAACAATTCAATCCACAAAATATTCTATATTCAATTCAATTCAATTCAATTCAATTCAATTCAATTCACCATTCAATGTCAATTCATATAATCCTTCCAACAAGTTAATCAACATATTACTTTGGTGAATTTCCATTCACAACAAATATAAGAACATTTCATCATCATTCATAACTTCTTTGACTGATGCACAACAACCTTCATCTCTATTCTACATCACATAATTCATAACGACCACAACTAAAATATCCAATAATATCAATTTACATTAACAACATTTTCCATGCAATGTAAGAATTCAAGCCAATATCACATTAACTATTCTAATATTCCGATAACGACTACAACTTCATTTTAAGCCATCAAACCTTCATTTTTCATCATGGATTCCGCAACACAACAACTAAAATATTAACTAGAATTAATTCACCATAACTTGTCAACCTTCCATCATTTTCGCCACAACAACTACCAACAAGTTTTCATGAATTTTTCATCTATTTCTATACATTACGACAACAACCAATACTAAGAACAATTAATTCATTGTCTTCTACATCATGCAACAACCATACGGCCACAACATGCATACACACGGCCAACACACAACATCCATATTCTCATGAATTTCATCCCTTTTTACATACTACAACATGCATAACCATTCATAACATATAAAAGAAGATGGAATCTTACCTTCCTCCACTTGTCTTCTCACTTGGCTAGAGTTTCCAACTTACATAACCAATGCTTTTCTTACTCCCACAACCACTCCATGTTGTAGAGGACCTCCAAATGAGCTAGAATATTAGGAGGGAATAATTTTTTTCTCATCAATTTTCCATGGCTAGATTTTGCTAGCCATGGCCGAAACTCCCCTCCCTCTCTTTTCTTTTTCTTTCTTTCTTTCTTTCTTTCTTTCTTTCTCTCCTTGTTAAAATATGACCACCCCTTTCTTATATATATACATATTGCATGCATGTGAGGGGCACATGCCCCCTCTCTAGATTTTTCTTTTCTTTTCCCCTTTCTTTATTTCTAGAATTTTCTTATTTTCCATGGCAAAGATGACTTATTTTTTGTCATCATTTTCATTTCATTTTTCTAGAAATTTCTTGAAATAACAAAGAAGACTTAATTGTCTTCCTATGTACACTTTAGCCCTCATAAAAAAAAAATGTGAGCATACACTTACATATGCTACATTTTCGGCCAACATGGCCATTCCATGAATTTTTCTAGAACATCATAAATTCCCATTTTACCCTTAGCCTTTCCGCAAAATTACCATGATGCCATTTGCAAATTTCCCTTTTTGCCCTTAACCTTTCCCAACATTTCCATACTAATAATAGTCATAAATAATATTTATAACAACTCGTCCATTAAAATAATTTTTGAGAATGGTCTCGCCCTTAACTTATTCCAAGCGTTTTAATAATAATAGATAGCGTACTATAAATGAATTTATTTGAAGGACTAAGACAAGCGTGTAATAATGAGTCTAAATCCCTCTTAAATGTAGACTTGTGAGCTTGGACGAATAAGCGTAGCTAATAAGAGTTGGAACATGTATGTAAAGCCTATCCTTTCTTTCTTTTGGCATGTCTTAGATGTAAGTGTGATACGACACGAGCCTTGGGGTAACTCTATTCGTAAGATCCGAGCATGTCTACGATTCTTATTCACTTCTTGATGTTAGCATTCCTAATGTAGTCGAGCTATTGCCCTCGAGTCTTTTGTATGTCTGGATAATGAATGTTGCATAAAGAGTTTTTATTCCTAAAGTGTTCTGTAACGTATAATGTCCCTAACTTTCATATATGGTCTCGGATTGCAATGATATGTTCGTAAAGAATTCTATAATGAATAACGCCCGTAACTTTCATTGGCGGGCTCGGATTGGCTTGATACATGTTTATGATCTCTGAGATGTTATGTGACATATTTCGTAATGATATTTCAAGAGTCCTAAGTGTGACTATTATTCGGATACTCGAGCGTTGATTTGTCTACTTATCTATAGAGTCTTAAAAGATGATTTATATGCATATGGTTTCTCACTACTCTGCTCGTGCAAGCTGTTATTACTTCTTTCACCGAGTCCCGGCCGGGTATGCATTCGTGCACGGTTCCACCCAGCATTGTTCACCGAGTCCCTCACTAGAGGCGGGTACTGCAGGTATATATATATGATGATGTGATGATGGGGCCTTTATGGGATGGGCCGAGTATGATGTACACATGATGGTGACAGGGATCTCTCCCACCGAGTCCCTCGCTAGGGGGGACACGCATTCCACCGAGTCCCTCACTAGAGGGGCGGCACGATATATATATATATATGATGACATGATGATATGATGACATGACGATATGATGATCTTATTTACCGAGTCCCTCACTAGAGGGCGGACACGTTATATATGTATATGTACAAGATGATTATACACTTATGTTTCTAAGTCCCATAATGAATTG
>NW_026727222.1:0-34689 GCF_029784015.1 Lycium ferocissimum | reverse complement strand
ATATTATTTACCTCACAATTGATCAACTTGACTCTCCGAAAAACTATTTGGACAACTAATATGGGACAGAGAGTATAAGTTTGATGTGTGTTAGTGTCCTTATAAATACAACTTCTCTCATGGTCGTTCTTTTGAAGGCAATGGATATACTGCTAATTTTAAGGTCAACTAAATGAAGAATTTCCAAATTAAGATTAGTAAAATCTTATGTAAGATAAAAGAACATGTCACGAAAGAATAAGTAATCGTTATATTAATCGAAAAAGACTTATTAGAAGAAATTGATTATAAAAGAAACTAAGGGATAATTTAAAGGACCACCTCTTAGATGTTGCTTTATAACACTAATCTCCCTTGTAGTTTATAATATTACATCCAGTTTCCTTATTTTGATTTCTTTGTAACAACTTATTTAAAATATTTGTCATTAATGTAAAATAATCACATTTTGACTAATTTTCCCTTAACCAGTATACACTTTCATTTAGTAATTATTATTAATATCATTTATTAGTTGTTTGTTTTTAATTCATTGATAGGTCGTTTGGTAGCAGGATAAGAAGCAAGTTATTCATGTATTAATTTTTGCATTAACTTATACCGTTTTTGGTAGCTAGTAAAGAGACACCTTATTCATGTATTAATTTATGCATACTGATACAGCGTTTGATAGCTAGTTAGGAAGTAAGTTATTCATGTATAAAATTAGTACGACGTTTGGTTTGTAATTTAGAAACCCGCATAACTAATACATGTATAAGTTATGAGAGAATCTATGTATTATTTTATGCGAGGTAGAAGATGGAATAACTAATACATGAATAAAAAATTGAAATGACAATATTACCCTTATCACTTTCCACTTAAATACTTTCCTTTTCTAAACAATTTTTTTATATGTTTTACTGTAATATTTTAATATTTCATAAAAAAGTATTTTAGTTTTAATATTTCGTAAAACAATATTTTAATTTTAATTGTAAACAAATATTTTAATTTTAAAAGTATATAATATTTATTAACTTTTAATATAACAAACCAACATCCAAAGAAATTATTTATGCATAACTAATACTCCCTCCGTCCCAATTTATGTGATATAGTTTGACTGAGCACGAAATTTAAGAAATAAACAAAGACTTTTGAATCGTTTGGTCTAAAATAAGCCAAAGATATTTGTGTGGTTATAGATCATCTCATTAAGCGTCAAAGATAAAATTTAAAGTTAAATTGCTGCCAAATAAGGAAATATATCATTTTTTTGAATGGACGTACAAAAAGAAAGATATCACAATAGAATAGAGAGCATTTGCATAAGTAATACCTGCATTACTAATATCAGCATAACTAATACATGCATTACTAATACCTACAGTACTAATACTTGCATAATCCTAACCAGCTACTAAACAACCCCTAAGTTAATTACTAATGCTTAGACAAAAATAAAAAGAAATTGTATACACGTACCAATAGTATACTACTACTTCATCTTCTTCACTCGTCAGCTGACTTCTCCTTCACAAACGGAAGTAGGCAGGCAATGAATTGAAGGAAAAAAAATGCAAATGAGAATTTATGTGTGTAAAGTTTGGATGGCCCCAATTTTATAGAATTCTTGAGAACTCCGCCTTCAGCCAAAAAAAAAAAAGTTTGTGTGGTTTATACCACTTTTGACAATTACGGCTGACATGGGAGTTGTGGGTCCAGAGAGCTTTAACTGCTCAACCCAATGACCAAGAGAAATAATTGGAAAAACCGAGCCTCTTTATGTAAGTAAATCAAATTGTTCTATCTTTTATGCATGATGTACAACACGCTCCAACATACAAAACAAAGTTAAATATCTGAAATGCCCTCATAACAGCTGATTAACTCCAAGGAGAGTGTGGTAATTCTAAAAAAGATTTTGCTTTTTCTACTATCAAAGGAAAAGTACATCACCAAAAGCCTAGTTGTACAAGCTGATGATGCAATCAGTAAAGTGAAATCCTAAAGTGTCCCTGACCAAAGTTAAATTGGGAGTTCAACTGTCCCTTCTGTATAGGCAGGAGTCCGATTTACTTAAGTAAAGACTAAAAATAAAAAGTTGTCTAAAACTAAATAAAAAAAAAAAAAAATTCCATTAATAGTGATTCACGCACGAATTTCGTGAAAGGACCAAAGTGCAAAATTTCACTTTTGGCCTTTCACGCACGAAATTGCGTGCGTGAATGAGGGACCATAAATCGGCCCCTCATCTTCCCCACTGCATCGCGACGTCTCCTCTCCCACCCGCCATTAACCCCTTTTTCGGGTCCCAACCCCTTAAAACTATAATTTCGTTATTTTTCAATCCAAAACTCAATATTCTTTTAGATATTGAATGTAGGAACAAGTTTCTAAGGTTGGATTTCGAATAGAGCGCGTATAACACATTTCAAAAACTCAAAAAAAGCTTCAATCTAGGTATTTCACTACAAATTTTCTATTACATTGTTAAATATATTATTATCTAAGCATGGTCATTGTATAACCGTGGTGGATTACTCGTTTTCCTTTTTTTTTTTTTTTTTGGGCAAAATTCGTGCAAAATTGGGACTGCCCATTTTTTGGTTTTTTTTTTTTTTTTTTATTTGTTTTTCTATTGTTAATTAGTTAATTATTTATTGCTTGTTTATTTAGTATTTGTTAATTATTGGATTAGCGACTTAAGTATTTATTAATTGTTAGACTAGCTATTTCAATTGTTAGACGGCTAATTATTTATTTTGTTTTTGCTAAGCCAATTGTTTATTTGTTAATAATTTCTTAATTGTTTTGTTTCATTAGTTAATTAATTGTTTATTTGTTAAATATACGATAATAATTTATTAATTTTTTGATTAGTTACTTAATTGTTTATTTATTAAATATATGATAATAACTTGTTAATTATTTGATTTGTTAGTTATTTGTTTATTTATTAATTATTTATACTAATTGTATCCTAACTAATTGTTAATTATTTAACTCATCTTTATATTTTAGGAATGAAAACCCTTAGTTTAGGATTCATAACCCGTAGCTTAGATTGAAAACCCTTAATATAATTTTCTATAAAAGATTACGTAACTAATATTACTTGTTAATGATTTATTTAAAATACGTAAAACAGATGGGTCACCACAATCTTTAATAAAATTTTCGATAAAAGATTACATAGCTAATACTAATACTAATACTACTTGTTAATGATTTATATAAAATGCGTAAAATAGATGGATCACCACCCTCTTGATCCGGGCCCTTCGACCGAGAGTTACCGTATCTTCACCGAGCATAGGTCGCAACATATATGGACATCCGACCCGCACCGAGTCACAGTCCGTACCCGGTTGGGTGGACTCGCATGGGAGATCTTAGCCGCCGCCCCCACATCCTCGTGTCCCGGATATACTACGTCGGGGCGGTATCTACCGGTGCGTCGAAGTTGGTCGGCACAAGACGATAGGTCGCTAGTGACAAAGATTGATCGAGAGGTGGCGACCGGAGACGCACACATTTCATCTCCGCACCGCGAGGCTACCATTACCCTTCAGACGTGGAGGTCATTTATGGGCTGCTGTGTCGACGGACGCCCATTGTATATCGAGGAGCCTCCCCGTGCCGCCGCCTTACCGAGACGAGTTGATTAGGCTCACCGGTTTCGCCGCTCCGGATGGTCATATATCCGCCGCAGTCGGCTTTTGTTGTCGGCCCTTTATGCTCACTTGCGCCTCACGTACACGCAAAGATCCGATTGGAGAGGACACGCCTCGGCCGATGTTGATCGACGCGCGCGTCTATACCTACTCATCATATTCGGGGCCATCCTATTCCCGAACACTTCGGTTCGCATACGAGCTTCGAGGTATCTTCGGTATATCGACGATCTCGCCGAGATAGGATGTTATAGCCGGGCGCCGCCGTGCCGGGCTACATGTATCGAGGATTCTCGCCGATGTTCTACGGGCACGAGGGTAGAGGTCCCCGCATTTTGCTCGCTCCTTCAAAGTTATATATATTAAGTGCGTGTTATTATACACAAAATATTTTTTTTTAAAACGACGACCGAGACCTTTTTTTAATCGACTATATCGTATACGGGGCGCGGACTAGGTTGAGACCTTTTCACCATACCACCGACCCTCCCGCCGACTATCTTACCGTCCCGATGCCATACGCGCGGAGATGGTCGCGAGGCGTACGCCGACGCGTGGAGACGCACCACGCCCTTCTCCCGCTAGGATCGGGCCAGACCGCATGACGGCGCAGACGGTATGTTCATATTTTGGATTCACACGCTAGACCACATAACTACTATTTTAGTCTTATGTTGTTAACTAGTTCAATTCTTTTTACAGGCTTTTATATGGACTCCGTATGATCATATTTTGGATGAGCCGCCGGCGTTTTGTGGCCGGTCGCACATGTGGATGTCGCGGTGTCCATTGATACATATGGATATCGTCGAGTATCACGCGCCCGATCGCGTGTTACGGCGCTTTGGGTATGTACGAATATACCCGCGGCTACGGTTTGGGAGCACGACCACTATACGAGGGACGAGCGTGCGGGGCGTCGATGACGCGTGGCGACTCCATACGCAACAGCAGTCCATAGTCGGGATGTGAGGATGGCGAGCCTAGCGGTGGTCGGACATGACACTCCCATCCATGTGTACACGGAGTGGTACACGCGATCACTCGCATCATTATTGGCAACCCTCTAGGCGTCGTCCGTATGGATTGGGATATGTAGCTTCGCAGAGCGTACGAGGCGCCGGTAAGTTTTATTAGTCTTAAACTTAAACCATCGTCTTATGTACTACTTTACAAATTTATTAAATTGTTAATATTTGCAAACATATGTGTGCGGACCGTTCGTACGATGCGCTATGAGAGCACCGCCCGCACGGAGTCCCCCGAGACGGCGGAGTATGGCAGCGTCTCCACGACGGATGATTGAGCTTCGCCGAGGAACCGGCGCCGAGGTGAGCACATGACTTTCGAGCGTATCCCATGAGCGTGTTCCCGCCGTCGACTTGACACCTCTATATACGCCGACCTTTTTTCGTGTTATGTGCCCCGGCCTTCACTTTCACATCCACCGCCGTGATCCCATCGAGCGGCCGCCGTGATCTATCCCATGGCCTACATTTGCATTCGACGACACCATGTTCGAGGACTTCGTGTTTGATATGGCACCATCCGTATCATACGCCGCAGGGCCGCTCAGAGCCCTCTCACCAGCATCTCGGGGCCGTCGACACACGAGAAAGTTTGACTTTTACAACAAAGTAAAGTAATTTATTAATTATTTGTTTATTTAAGGTTCATTTTACAATCAATCAAATCTAAATTATTTATATATTATTTCGATTCATTGTTGTGGCCTACGCCCGTGGGTCCACAGAGCGACCCATCCAGAGACTACCTCATATGCACCACCCCACCCATCTCAGAGCCTACGTACCCATCTCAGAGCCTACCGTGCGCCCGTTGACACACAAAGTTCTATTAAATAAATAACGTTAATGTATTCAATATAAATAATGAATGGTACTAATTATTATATACTTTTCAGTTCATCCTTCGCGCCGAGGTGGCGACGCCCGACGAGGTAGAGGTCGAGACACTGCACCCAACTCGCCGAGGTTCCGAGTGTGCCGGGATCGCATCCCAAGAAGAAGCACGTTCTAGTTAAGGGGATCACGGGTCGTGCAAAGAGACGATGATCATGAGTTGGAGCGCCCGTTATTAGGGAGGAAAAGGGCGACGGAGACGATGACGAGCCGGCGGGATGGTACGAGCCTTAGGCCAGGGATAGTCTCGTGCATACTACATGTGGGACCCATCCTCGATAGTGTATATACATTAGTGTTGTAAAATTTATCGTAAATAATATATATTTTTTGCATATTTAGTCTTTAAATTTATCATAAATTTTTTTGCATATTTTTTCACTTTTGGGCGTAAGTTCTAGAACTTTCACGCACAGAATCTGTGCGTGAAAGTGGAATCTTCAGCCTAAACCCTAAAATCTGTGCGTGAAAGTGGGGAAAAAAAAATTTACACTTTCACGCACAATTTGTGCGTGAAAGTGGCAAAACTGTTTTACCCTTTCACGCACAAATTCCGTGCGTGAAAGGGTAAACAACGATTTTTGCCACTTTCACGCATACCCGCGCGTAAAAGTGTAAAAATTTTTTTTCCCCACTTTCACGCACGTATTTTAGGTTTAGGTCGAAGATCCACTTTCACGCACATATTTTGTGCGTGAAAGTGTATAATAAGATTTTTGCACTTTCACGCACAAAATTTTGCGTGGAAGTGCAACTACCGCCTACCTTTTTATATTGCGCACCAATTTAATGCGCACTATAAGTATTGATTTGACAACACACCACGCATGACAATTTCAGAAATCTATGACACATAAAGGATTGATTTGACAATACGTTGCTGTATTTTTTGATCGTTTTGTATTGCGCACCAATTTAATGCGCACTATAAGTATTGATTTGACAACACACCACGCATGACAATTTCGTGAATCTATGACACATAAAGGCTTGATTTGACAATACGTTGTCGCATTATTTGCGCGTTTTGTATTGCGCACCATTTTAATGCACACTATAAGCATTGAATTGACAACCCATGACAATTTCGAAATTTATTTAACTTCAAGGCTTGACGAGTGAAAACTCATCAATTGCATAGGCCTAAGTCTTACAAGTCATAAAAAAAAAATCAAACTTCATTCAAAAAATGTCTCAAAATGCTTCGCGTGTTAAGGTTTCACTATTTTGGGATGGAGATATCGTCGAGGACAATTACTCCATTCGTTATAGTGTCAAACCAAAAGCCCATGTTAAATTTCCAACAACTTTAAGTTATGAAACACTAGTCGGTTACTTGCACGAAAGAATGAAAACTACACCCACCGAGTTTGGAATCTCAATAACCGCGTATATCCACAAACAATATCAAACGGTGTAGTGCGTTATGGCATGCACAATATCAACGATGATGAATCTTTGAGTGATTATTTGGGATCGCCGGAAGAATATCGTGATTTAGTATTCATTAATGTTCTTGAGATGTATGTTGAAAAGATACCTCGGGAACAAGTCCCTCAAGTCCAAATTCTATTCATGGTAACACTTATGGGGACTTTAGTTCTTATGGAGACATTTTGAGTGGTCAAGTGCCGCCTGAAAATCTAAGCCAATTTAATCAAGCTCACAATGAAAATTGGTAAATATGGTTTTGTTATATTATTATTATTATATGTAGTAGCATGTGTTTGTTGTATGAATTGGTAAATAACCGCTTTTCAAATCTTTATAGAACTATTCTCAAAACTCACCAAAGGGTACCAAATATGGATGTTGGTCAATCCTCTCAGCTTCGGTGGAGTTGATCATTCTCCACACCATGACAAAGGCTTATGAACAACAAAGTAAGTTCATCACCTCGATATTAAATTATCTATATATATGTATGATGTTGGTATTTAAAATATGTTACTTTTCATGTAGGAGGATGAATGCACTTAATAATGAAGATTTTCCTAATTATTATGAGTCATCATCAAGTGATGACGATGAAATACCTAATAATGCAGAGGTAACCGATGATGAAGACGATGATGATGTTCAAGTTGGTATGACCAACAATATTCCTCAAAGCCAAAACCAACAACAACCAATGCACCAAGACGTACCACCACCGATGGCCGAAAACCCAACTTCGAAAGCCCAATTCGGCTGGCATTCTAACAATATCCCTTATCTTGATAGCCCCAGGGTCGTGATGATGCATTTGTCTTCACAAGAGAAGATTATGATAGTCGCTTAAAAACCGGATCAACCCAAGGATCTCAACAAAGATCGATGCTACCTTGCAAAGGGAATGTTGTTCGCATCCAAAAAAGCTTTCCAACGGCCGTCAAAATTTATTGTTTTAAGGACATGAGAGAGTTTAAGGTTGATCACCAACCTCAAAGATATGGAGGCTAATTTGTAGACGACGGTATCAAGGCCGTGAGTGGTTGCTTCGGGAATTGTTAAGCCCGATGGTATGTGGGCTATCACAAAATTTCGCGAAAGACACACTTGTGATATGGAAGAAAATCGAGCGCATCATTATAATTTAGATACAAACATGATTGCTCAAGTGTTACTTAAAGACATTGCCGAAACGCCAAGGTAACTTATCCTACCTAGTACATTATATGTCTTATATCAATTGAAAGATTATTACTAAAAGTTGTTTGTTTAAATTTGTGCAGTTCCCCATTAAAGATTGTATTCGAAACGTTCAAGCCGTATATAGTAAAACTATAAGCAACAAAAAGGATTTCTCGCGTAGACGCGCTTTTTGAGATGGTCTTTGGAAATTGGCATACTTCTTTTCGATCGCGCCAAGGTATATGACAGCCTCTACAACATTTTAATCCTCGGCATCGTTGTGGAGTGGCGACTTATGAGGGTAAAATCTTCAACTTCGTATTTTGGACATTCAAACCATGCATTGATGGTTTTGCTCACCGCCGACCAAAGATATCCATAGATGGTACGCACGTATATGGTGCCTACGACATCAAGCTCCTAATTGCAATAGGAATGGATGCCAATGGGTCAATATTTCCTCTGCTTTCGCAATTGCCGCTAACGAGAGCAACGACACATGGGGGATCTTTTTGACCCATTTGAAAACTCATGTTATTAAGGATCGTACCGGCATACGCGTGTCGTCCGATCGTCATAAAGGCATATTGCACAATATGGATAATTTACGTGGGTGGCAGCCTCCCTTGTTTACCATCGATATTGTTTAAGGCACTTGAAGGCGAATTTGCAATCAACGTTTCACAATGGCACTCTAAACAAATTGATGCTGGGTCGTTACGGAGCATCAACAACGAAAATGGGTCGCAAAAACGGATCCGATCGTCGTTGAGTGAACCCGCATACGTTTGGTCAGATGAAGCTCGATGTTCAAAACGGACGCTTCATGCCGACGGAGGAAAAAGATGGGGGCATGCTCACAACAAACAAACTCGTAGTCTTTCAATGGATTGCCGAAATCGCTCGAGGACTACCGTCACCGCAATGGTGAGAATGACTTTCAAGCAAGTGGTGGAGCGATTTGTTGTTAGGACAAGGCAGCGCAGCGATATTAGCCGACGGCGGGACATGGATGCCAAAGCCCTTCAAAACTATGGAGCATTATAGACAAAAATGTCGGCCGTCACCAAATGACCGAGTATGACCCAATTCAACACGCGTATGAAGTTAGGACGGGTTATTATAACGGTGGGTGGAAACGTGCATACCGTTTACGAGGCAACAAGAATATGCACTTGTGGTAAGTGGCAAACGTACCACACGCCGTGTTCTCATGTCACGTCAAGTGCTTCGAGAGAATGAGAAAAACGGTAACAAATTATGTGGCGGGGGAATACAAGGTCCAAAGTTACCTTAGAGCATATTCCGGCCAATTCCACCCACTTGGTAATGAAGCTTATTGGCCAAACGAGCCGTTTTCGATGGTTGCTAACAAGGATTACATTAGAAAATTGGGCATTAACTCACGGAGTCGTAGACCCAATCAAATGGATGTTAGTGAAAGAACTTACTCTCGCAAGTGCTCTATATGTAAGCAATATGGCCATGACAAGCGTTCGTGAGGGCAACAAGGCCGTGGTAGTACAAGCACGTCTCGAAGTAATAGAGCCTCTAGAACTTGAAGATTGTATTGTTATTGTAATTGTAATTTATTATTGTATTGCTTTGAATTAGTATTGTAATTAAATGGAATGAATTATTTTTTAATTAGTATAAACCTCTCGTATTGATGAATTATTATTAAAACACTTAAATCAAAACCCTATAAATATTACAAGTTTCAAAACTTGCTTGGGGCACTTTAGAACCCCTAAAACGACGATCCAAACGTTTAGGTGGACTTGATGTAATGAGCCGACATTATTGTACGCAAAAAAAGATATTAAATTTTATATAAAATATTGATATTTTAGAATTTTGAAATATGACTAATCTTTGCCCAAAGTATGGAAAAAAAACGTGTTTGGAAAGGTAACGCAAAAAAAAAAAAAAACAAGCCAGTTTTTTTTCACGCACGAATTTCATGCGTGAAAGGCTCAAACCGCATTTTTGCGCTTATCCTTTCACGCACGAATTTCGTGCGTGAATACTACTAATGGAATTTTTTTTTTTTTTCACACTAAGATTGCAGACAACTTTTTATTTTTTTATGCCACTTTAAGTCATGACCATATAGGTAGTAATAATAGTAACGTGAAAAATTTTATTCTGTGAGAGGCACACCCAATACGTGAAAGATAAAAACTTGTGTGAGACTCCACTCATACTTTGCCAAGTGGATTAACGCGGGTCCACTCTCGGAAAAATGGAGCAAAGTCCCATTTCTCACTCCTTTTCCATTGTTTCTCTCTTCTTTTCCAAAGCTTCCTTTTACGATAATAATCTTCCTAATCTGACAAAGCTCAGCTTGCTATTCCCATTTTTTTTTTTTGCACAATTGCTTTTCAAAAAAATTCTATTTCCTTATCTTAATACTAGTATTTTTGTACACCGGAAGTGTGGAATTCAATATTTCTCGCCTAACTCGTCCGTTCTCTTATTCTTCTCTTAGCAATTCCATAATTTTTCAGAGGCACTCAAATCCGTCAAAACTCTCCAAAAAGAAAATATAAAGGAAAGAGCACTACTGATCTTATCAATTTTGGCACCGTTTTCATGAAATAAAAAAACGAAAAGCAAACATAAATACATACATGTTAACATACTCCCTCCGTTAATTTACATGACATTTTTTGTTTCTCGGAATTCGGACTATAACATGAAAATTGCAACATATAGTATTTTTTGTATAGCTTTTTATCATCAAAATTTTGATTTTGAAAATATTGAGTTTATTTGATCGAATTTAGCTTCGAAAATTAGTTAAATTAACTTTTGATAAGCGAAAAGTGAACTCCATTACTCAAACGGTCACTCAACTATTCGAAATTACCTAGTAAATTCATGTTTCTTTGTTTCTAACAGAAAAGTCACTTAACCGTGCCTATAATACTCATAAGGTCACTCAACTGGCTAATTACATATTTATTTTATTTCTTTTTTAATGTTATAATTTTTTTTAAAAAAAATAATCTATATCATGAACCTTGGTAAAGAAAAAATAAATCGTATTTATAAATAGGAAGAGTTAGGCAAGAAATATTGTATTTAACTATACCTTTCGTCATTCTTCATAAATAAATTTTCTAAAACTACCGAACTGAATGTCGAATGTCCACCCCTAAGAATGAGCACCACTGAGTCAATGCCTTTTCCGTAAGTGACTATTTTCCAAATAATATATATCTTGTGGAGAAGGCGCTGGATTGATGGAAAAGGTTTATATTAAAATTTGGGTTCGGTAAATCGGTAATAAGTAGTTGAAAGTAGATATCAAATATCGAACTGAAAAAGTTCGATCGGTAAATCAAACTTCAGTTCGGTAGTACCGTATTGAAATTGGAATCGACTGAATCATAAATTTAATATGGTGCATTCAATTTTTTTTTTTTTTCGATGTGGAGGCACGATATAATAAAAGATCATCAACTAAGAAGACATCAAGAAAAGCTAGTTGACACAATTAAAAGATATCTAGGAAATTAAATTAGAAAAGGCTAGAAGATAATCCAAATGGTGCTACTAAATGAATTATCCAAGAACTGCAGATAGTAGTAGCCCTAGTTACATGCCCCTATTTTGCTACTTTGTTTTGAGTCACTCGGATACTCCAGAGTCATATACAATCGGTTATAGTTCATAGGGACTAAGGATTCTTTGGCTGATCTGATGTTCTTATTAGATATATGAGTTATAACTAGGGGTAAACCTTTATTCAATAGATAGTTCGGTATTCGGTAAATACCAAATACCGAACGACATTAATATCTCATACCAAACCCACCCGAATACCGTAATTCTAAAATTTACCCGAATACCAAATTATAAAAAAATTTGGTTCAATTCGGTAATTCGGGTTTCGTATTTTATGCCCAAATAATCATTCTTTATGTTTTTTTTTTGAGAGTATTTAATGGATTTCGGTGCCTTTGCAAAATTATGGAATTGCTCAGTGAACGGATTAATTTTGTATTGTTAATGTTAGAAATAAGGAAGAGTTAGTAAGAAATACTTCTTTCGTTCGCTTTTACTTGTCCACTGTACTAAAATAAATTTTCACTTTTCCTTGTCCATTTTAAAGATATTACGAGATAAAAAAAATTCTTGGTTTACCCTTGACATTAGTTCCTCATTTCCAAATTATTTTTCAAATTTATTGAGACTATGCACCACTAATATGGATATTATATTTTAGTAGAAGTAGTTGCTATGTTGGTGTTGGGCCCTGTCTACACCAACTTAACTGAGACTTTGTACAAATTGCTTACTTGGTATATAAAAACCTTTATTGCCAAAAAAATATGGATATTATCGTAAAAATATATCTTCAATTAATAATTCTTAAAGGACGTACAAAATCAAAATTAGATAAGTAAAAATAAACGGAGGCAATAATATTGAGTTCCGCGCTTCCCGTGAATGAAGATATCTATTAAAGGAAATAACAAAATTGGAAAAGCAATTGCACAAAAATAAAATAAAAAATTGGAAAAGCAAGCTGAACCAAAGAGGAAAGAAATTGAAAAAGGATAGATATGGGACCTTGTAGACCCGTTAATCCACTTAGCAAAGTATGAGTGGAGTCTCACGCAAATTCTGTATTCCCCTAATTAGGTGGTCCTCTCACAGAATAATTTTTTGTAAAACTTACATAAATACCTATATTTTAATAGGTTCTAATAATTTATAGCTATAAGTTACAAAATTACAATTCGTAACTACTTTTGTTGTATTTTTGGTCATTTTCGCATTTTTGAAATACTGCGAAATATAATGAAATACAAAATCGATGTTGAGTCTGGTCATTTTTGCGTTTTTGAAATACAACGAAAAATACAACGAAATACAAAATCGCCACAGTCTAGTCATGTTCGTTTTTTAAATACAACGAAATACAAAATCGTTGTTGAATCCGTCATGTTAGCGTTTTTTCGAAATACAAATAAATACAAAATCGTTGATGAGTAAAAAACGGCCAGATACATCGAAAATGAAAGAAACGGCTTAGATGACTGAAAATACACTTTGGTGGGCATGAAGCTAAAATGGCAAAAACTTAGGGATTATGGGGCAGCACATTTTAATTAAAAAAAGTGGGGTAGCTATGAAATGTAAATTTTAAAAAATATAGCTACTAAACTTAAATATTAAAAAAAGTATTTACTATCCATAATTAAGTCTTAGGAGTAGCTATGACAAGCAAATTTTACTAATTTTTTTCATAGTAACGTAATCATAAAGTAACTTTGTTGCCCACACGTTCTCAAATTTCCTCCACTTATTTACAAGTAGCTTCAGAATATTTTTGTCTTATCGTTTAAATTACATCATAATATAGATATGTTCGCTTTCCTCTCAATTTCATTTCTTTTAGTTAATTAGTGTTTATTTGCTTCTTTAAGGTAATAATTGATAAACATACGTTTTATTAAAGACGTGTTATTTATTTTGATAGTCTAAATAATTAACCAATGATTACGCGTTTAAATATAACTAAATTTTAATAATTAAACTCAAAAAGTCTATATAAAACCAGAAAAATGAAACACTTCGTTTAATTTTAAAAATTATCAATGATACACCATCTCAAATTCGAAGAAAATAAGAACTTAATATATCTTGAAATATGAATATGAAATAACAAATGATTGACACATTTCAATAACACTTGATAAAAAAGTAATGATACACGTTAAATTAAGCATTATGCAAAGTATATAAAAATGGATGACTATATAGTTGTATTAAATATTGCATCCAACCAAGCCCAGTCGATTCTTTTTCGATTTGGTATGATTTTTCGGTTTGATTTGAACACCCTTAAACACCTGCGGAGGAATAATATTCAGCTTGGAAGAGTATCTCATTTCCAAGTGTGAGATACAATTAGTTTGTGTGACAAAAGGTGTTCAGTTTCACTTCTTGTCATTCAATTTCTAAAGGAACTCTCTTTTTAAACTTAAGAAAGTGCGCCAATCTAAAACAGACGTGAATTGTCTAAATATTTAAAAACTTCTAAGAAAATATATTTTTGGAAGGGGGGGGGGGGGGGGGGGGGGTGGTCGGTGGATGCTACGTGTGGGACTTGTTTTCCCTACTTTAATTAGAGAAGTCATTTTTTCTCATTTTTAAGAAACTTGTTTTCCTAAAAAAAATATTTTCTAATATTTTTTATCAAACGAACGTGACAAAATTAGAAACATTTTCCGAAATATGTTCCAAACCGAACACACCCTTAACCTCCGCTTACATTATTAATGCATTTTATATAGATTCTTGGATCTATCTTAGTGGAATTTTCTCAAACGAAATATCTGTTCGTAAGAAATTAAAGTCCCGAAGGAAAATCTTCATGAATTCCTGCTTGCAGAATTTGAAGGATTTATTGTATCCTATAAGGTTTATTACTAATCCTAACAATAATGCTCATAGTGATGAAGGCAATTAATACCTTAGTAGAAGTGTTTGAAACACCTCAAAGCCGAAATACTACCCACTATTCTGACAATTTTAAGGTATTAATTTGCAATGGAGTCAAATTCTGTTTCTATGATTGATACGATCCTGAATGGCTCATGTGCTCAATTTTATTCAAGGACTTGTGCTAGAAGTGGAGACAAGCACTTTCAAGCTTTAGAAGCCATGTTCATAGAGAATGAAGCTATGAAAGCACTTAAAGAGAATCATTGGAGGGCCTTCAAGTTATGGTAGATAGCATGGAGAAAGAAGTTAAGAGATCAAGAGCCCTAGGCCCAAAGCTTGCCTCTTAAAGTGGCTACAATTGCAAGCTTGGTTGGTTAAAGGCCGAAAGGTAGCTATTTTGCAAAAGGACTGATTTTTGAAAACAAATCATCATCCAAGAAGACCAAACAAGGCCCTTACTTCATTAAGGGCACTTTTGTAATAAGTTAGTTCAGTCTTCTTTAGCCTAGTAGTATAAATACTAGACTTAGTCATTTCATTTACTTAGATTATATTGAATTGAGATGAATACTCTAAAATGAGTGATAGTTTGTTTGGTAGAATTAGTGTAGTGCTAATCTAGTGATTAGTTTTTAGTGATAGTTAATTATGGTGGATTCCATTGTTGGCTATTGAGCCCTTTTTCCATTGATTTCATATAAGAGTTGCTCATTTGTGGATTCATTTGATTGACTCTTAAATTGAATTCAAATAGTATAGGTTTGTTAGTAGGAATCGATTAGGAGGATTTGGGTTTAATATACCTAGATTTACCTATAATTCCTTTACTAATTGGGTCTTGCTTCTATCCCTCTATTCTCATCCTGTGAAGTTGAGAAGATATCCAAGCCAATTCCTACTCAAAAGCGGAAAGAAACAAAAGGAAATTTTTTTCTTTGTTGGTTTTCGAGTGTTATTAGGATTTAGACACTTCTAGGAAAGGATTAGACCTAGTAGTATAAATACATGCTATCTAGGATTTATTAAGTAAGGACAACATAGAACCCAAGAAAGTATTCCAATCTTGTAACTTACTTTCTCCCTCGATATTAATAAAAGTGCGGCCGTTCTCCGTGGACTAGATCACGTCGATGCGAACCACGTTACCATCGTGTTTTATCATTTCGCTCTAACAATTGGTATCGAGCCTATAGGCGAGATCTGTGAGATGAGGAGACCATGGCATCTATGAAGTCTGAGGTAGCGAATTTTGATGGGCGAAGTAATAACTTCAACATCTGGAAGATCAAGAACATGGCGTTGTCACGGAAAGAAGGATCAGTCTATGCTTTGGACGACTCGTATCCCGAAAATACGAAAGAGGCCGAGAAGCAGAAGATTGAGATGGATGCTTTCACGACTCGACCTACGGGCCGCGACGGGTACCCGAGGCTGACCACCGAGCACCCTTCATTCTACTGCTTAACCTGTCTTTATTCATTTCTTTTGTCGTTTATAATCATAGAAAACGACTTTCATATAGAACATGTTTACTTATATAACGTAGGCCCTTTGGGCTATCAAAATAATAATAATATACATAGGCTTTCATTTACATAATGACTATGGGACCATACTACCCACACATACGTATCTACGAGCCTCTCGAAATACTAGACATACGGGCGGGACAGACCCCGCCGTGCCCGAAATACATGTACACAAAATCATGTCTCAAAATAGCACCTCCGAATAAAGAGGGCTTCCGTAACTCACAAGCTAGCTATCGCGGATCTGCACCGTCTCCTTGTCTACTGTGGGCATGAACACGGCGTCCAAAGAGGAGAAGTCGGTACGAATATTGTCTTAGTATGTAAAGCATGTTAGCAAGAACGATGGAGAAACATAACGGTGATATATGAAATAACATAATGTGGGAGACATTAACATTCTCTTCATAGTACTTACACACTTTCCGTAGGACGTTCCATGTTCTATTTCGTGCTCGTGTACATACATTCATATCTTTTACTTACTTACCTTTCATATCTATTCACTTGTCATACTCATGCTCGTATCACGTACTTTGCATATACATAGCCCTTACTCGGCACTTATATATATTAGCATATCCGTACTCTAATCGTCGTCATATACATAGCATACTCGTGCTCGTAAAGATGTCATATACTTATCTCATTCGTACTCACATGAATGTGATGCATATGGTATAATCATACAAAATATAATCATACTTATATAGATATCATACGTGAACGTCGTCGTGCTCATATAAGCATCATACATATAACATAATCGCATTCATAACGGTACATACATGTAGCATACTCGTATTCATATAGGTTAGTATCATTCGTGCTGCTCGGCCCCTTCGGCTCGATGGGATCGCTAGGATACGTACTCGCCCTCTCGGCTCGATGACATTAATGGTATACGTGCTCGGCCCTCTCGGGCTCGACGGGATCACCGGTATACGTACTCGGCCCTTTTTGGGCTCGATAGGCTTAGGATTATACGTACTCGGCCCTCTTGGGCTCGATAGCTTAATAGTATCCGTACTCGCCCTCGTACGGGCTCGATGCACTTAATGGTATCATGACCTTAACACATATCGTCATCATCATACACGTACATACACTTATCATAATGTCGCATCTATTTGTACACATTTGATCATTTTCCGTATTCGGCCTCATGGCTCGACAAAGATATCGTACTTGGCCACGAGGCTCGATCACATCACATATATCTCATATCGTACATGCGTCATCATATCGTCATAATACATATATTTGTGCACAGACACCATACACTTCATATACTTGTCATCACACATTATCGTAGGTTCATCGCTATCATTTATTTCATGAGCATATTATTCTTTCGTCTTTAATCGCCTCGTAAGCATATCATATTTGAGCATTCTTACGTCACATAAAACTATACATGTTCTTAACACCTACATTAGAACTCAAGACATCTACATTTATATCGGGGTGACATAAGGTCGTGGACCCCGACTTCGTTATGGAACATTCATATGTAATTTGCCTCACCTTGAAGGAACAAGCATAAGGTGAGCGGGCATAATGATCAATACCATTAGATTACGTATATAGTGTCATTAGCGTCATAAAATGAGCATTATACCATGACCATAGCATCTCTAGTCTTTAGCTTACTATCATCATTATCGTATTCATACTCATAGCATACCTCTTATCTCGTATAGTTATTCATGGGTGAGGACTCTTGACTTTCTTGAGATAGGAATCTCATAGGAGAGGAGGAAATGCATACATGGATTCATGCCTTAGAAGGAAAGGATTAGCCTTACATACCTTTGTCGTTTAGCTTATTCTATCGCTTGCTCGTTCTCCTTTAATGCTCTCGTTCACCTTCAATGGAATTCGTATCAACATTAGCTATATAACCTCATGAAAACGTACTTACTAAGGCTATAGGAATTTGGGCAGATTCCCTTTGTTTATACTACTTTCCGCCATATTCCATATTAACTCCCAACATTCATAATAATCATCATGATACTACTAACAACAAATCGTCATTCATTCATATGATTCGTATTTAATAATTCACTTCAAATTCCCATAATCATGACTAAAAATCCATCGTCGTATTCTTTCGTATCCAATGCTTATTTCATGTTCTAAATGTCATTTATAATGCATTCACACCACAACACAACAACAATCACAACTTGATTCAAACTATCTCTCAAAACGTCACTATTCATCATTCATGACCCATTTGTTGTACTCTTCTACAATCCATGAATCTTAGCTCAATAATACTTCAAATAGCATGTAAAGTTCATGAAACTTACCTTAAAATGATGGAGGAATAAGCTTGGAGTGGTGATTCACCCTTAGCACCAAAACCCTAGTTTAACTCTTGGGATTTCTTGACCTAGATGATCCTTTGATGTGTTCTTGCACTTGGTTTCACGAGTTTAGTGATGTTGATCTTGATGTTCCCTTTTGATTCTCTTTGATTCCTATGGAAGAGATATTGGGAATGTTCTAGAGTATTCTTGAGTCATGTGTATGAAGAATGAAATAAAATGATGCCCAAGTCCCTTTAAATAACTCAAAAGCATTTTTAATGAACGGTCGTCGGCATACGGTGGTCGTAAACCACGCTTACGGACCGTATTCTCGTTTACGGTCCGTCCTCCATGCACGTGTTTAAGCTTAAGAAAAACGAAAGTTTACATGGGACACGGCGGTTTACGACACAGTTTACGGTCCGTCCTCCGGTTCACGGGCCGTATAATTGGGTCGTATTTAACCATTTCAACACTTAACGAAACTTGAGATTTTTGACGTCGGAGGACGATCGCACTATACGGTCCGTAAATCACTTTACGGGCCGTGTAGTGCCATATACGACCACTGGGCTGCAATTTTCACAACTTTATTATTTTCCAAAAAAAAATTCATGATTGGCCATTCCCGACTTAACAACACGTCATACATCAAGCTCTTCATCGTTCTACTCATCACGCAAGTACGAAATTTTTTTCGAAGTGTAACAGATGCGCTTAGCGCAATTCAATTATCCTTATCATATAGCATGTTATGCGTGAAGTCGTATCAAAAAATAATTGCGAGTTTGTGGAAGAAACTTGAAAATCTCTACCAGAAGAAATCGGTAACAACTAGAATGTTGTTAAGGCAGAGTTTACACACCTTCAAGATGAAGACAGGTACAACTTTACCGGATCATCTTGATGCTTTTAATAAATTGGCTATGGATCTTACTCATGCTGATATTAAAGTGGGAGATGAAGAACTAGCGTGGACTCTACTGTTTTTATTATCACCGGTGTACAAAGACGTAGTTAACTCAATGATGTATAGTAAGGAAGTGGTCACGTTACAGATGGTAAGACATGCATTGAATTCGGATAAATTAAGAAACCATATCAATAATGGTGAGAAAGAGGACCGTGGTGACGGTTTAACGGTTAGAGGTCGCTCGAGCCAAAGAGGGAGAGGCAAATCAGTAGCTAGGTCAAAGTCTAAGAAAAAGATAAGTAGGAAGGATGTTGAATGTTGGGGTTGTCATCAAAAGTGTCACTTTGAGAGGGATAGCCCGAATAAGAAGATTGATAAAACAACAGCATTGCATCTAGGTTCGAGCTCTCGGATATCCTGAGAAGATTATGTGCTAAAGCCTAACACAATATGACATTCGACACACAAGTGGATTTTAGATTCAGCTTGTACCATTCACATGTGCTACAGAAAAGATTAGTTTATTGGCTACGAGCAGACGAGTGGAACTGTACTTATGGGTAACCATACAGTATGTGAAATAGCAGGCATTGGTTTAGCCCGTATACGGTGTCATGACGGCATCATAAGAACATTGTCTAATGTTTGACATGTTCCTGATATGAAAAAGAAACTGATCTCTCTTGGTACTCTTGATAAGCTCGGATATAAGCATGCGGGTGAAACTGGAATCAAGGTGACAAGTGGTTCTCTCGGTCATGTTAACGGCCAACCTGAGGGTGTCTTATGTACTTATGACGATCATTCTAGGTGTACTATGAATGCTGCAACCTCACAGTTATCAGATGATGACAAGGCTAAGATATGGCATATGAGATTAGGTCACATGAGCGAAAGGGGATTGGTAAGTTTGAGCAACCGAAACCTTTTGAAAGGTGAGAAGATTATTACACTTGATTTTTGTAAGCATTATGTCCTTGAAAAGTATAAACGGGTCTGCTTTAGCACGAGTAAGCCCAAAATCGAAAGGGTACTTGACTACATTCATTCAGATTATAGGGTCCATCTCGTGTTCCGTTCAAGGGTGGAAAAGGTATCTTCTTACTTTCATGATGATTTTTCATGCAAGTTTTCAGGTATACTTTAAAAAGGCTAAAAGTGATATCTTTGAGAGTTTCAAAAACTCGAAGACATTAATTGAAAATCAAGCAGTGTGACAGTAAAGATTAAGTCTCTTCAACGTATAATGGAGTTTTGTAATGAAGAGTTTGACAATTTCGCAAGATTCATAAGCGGTGTATTGAGACATAGAACCGTTAGGCACACACCACAATGTAACGGAGTAGCTAAAAGGATGAAACCGCACTCTTCGAGAAAGCACGATGTATGCTCTCTAATGCCAAGTTGCCTAAGGAGTTCTGGGCGGAAGCAATAAATACTGCTTGTTATGTTGTTAATCGTTCTCCAGTGTTGGCGATTGAATTCAAAACTCCAAATGAGATATAGTCAGGTAAACCTTCTGATTGCTCATACTTAAGAATTTTTGGATGTCTCGCATATTATCATGTAAGTGATGGAAAACTAGAACCTAGAGCTTGAAAAGGTTTATTATGGGATATGCTGAAGGGGTAAAAGGCTATAGAATATAGAGTTTAGATCCTCTTAAGTTTGTAATCTGTAGAGATGTTACCTTTGATGAGGCCTCTATCCTTGATCCTGGAAAGACTTCTATTGAGTTTGCAAGACAGAAAGTTCTTACAACAGAAATGGTGGAGGAAAATGTGAAATTCTCCAAGCAAGAGGATCAAGACTAAAGGAGTCGATAATGAAAGCTCACACGAGTACCTAAAGGTAAACCATACAATATAGCTACTAGAAGGGACAAACAAACTCCAAAGCCTAATCCAAAATATTATCCTCAGCCTTCGCAAGCTAATCTTGTGGCCTATACACTAGCTACTGCCGAGAAGGAAATAAAGGATCTGGAACCTTCAAGCTATACAGAAGCTACTATGTGTGGTGAAGCTGATCAATAGCGTTTAGCCATGACTGAAGAGATTGAGTCTCTCGCACGTTAACTGTATACGGATTTAAGGAGTCTACCAAAGCGGAAGAGAGAACTGTTGATTGCAAATGGGTCTTCTAAAAGATGTCATTCTGTGTAAGATGCTAGATATAAAGCGAGATTATTGCTGGGCTTTTATCGAAGGAGGGAATCGACTACAATGAGATTTTCTCACCAGTCGTGAAGCATAGCTTAATTCGTTTGTGACTAGCTTTGGTTGCCCATTACGACCCGAAGCTGCACCAGTGTTACGCCTCGGCAATTTCACGTTGTTACGTCGCGAATAGGCTAACGTTAGTTAAGTCGGACACGAGACCTTCGCGACTACAAGAGGGTGATTGGTAGCTTTAATGTATATGCGATAGGATTTTTAAGTCATCGGACTTGGAGAAACTAGGCTCACAAGAAAGTCAAGGGCATGAGTTATGTTTGGGAAGGATTTCATGGTGTCGAACTAACGAATGTTTAGTGCGAGGATTAAAGGACGCAGTTATAGTGTCCGTTAGGATCGTCGAGGAAGTGTAGCACAAATATCAAGAAGGTTCCATAAGGATGCGAGATCAAACGAAGCGACGAGAACGAAATCGGAAAAACTGGGGACTATACGACCGTATATACGGACCGTATATTTTACAAGGCCCATATATCTGGCCGTAGAACCCTTCCAGTGAAGGGTGATTTTTTTGGAGATTCTGGAAGAAACATACGGTCCAATATACGGACCGTATAAATTGTACGGACCGTATATTGAACCGTATATTCCGGGTCGGGTCCGAATTATATTTTTATATATGCACGGTTTCCCTACTTTTTCTCACTTCTCACTTCTCAAACACCCTCCAAACCTCTAGAATTTTCTCCATACCACACTAACACATATCTAAGGAGGGAAATTAAAGAATCAAACACCAAAAGTTAGTAGAATCAGAGGTTGAAAATCTCCTTGGTAGTCAAGTGGAGTTTTCTCAAGTGGAGTATTTTTATCCAAAGATCATCTTTACATAATCAAGGTGAGTATTACAATTATTTCATGTTAGTAAGGGTGTTGAGTAGTTGAAGAACTGGGAATTATAAACAAGTATGAAGTTGTATTATAGCTATGGTCATGGGAATTCCGGAAATGAGTTTAGAGGTTGAATAATGTTTAACTGGAGGGAAATTTGCGTACTATATTACATGGATGTTGTCGTGTTGCTTGGGAGCTGTTTTGTTGTGCGAGGAAAAGTTATCGAAACAAACGAAATGCCGCTCAATTTTCGTTAGCCTTATCCGCTTTAGTTTAAACTTAAGTATGCCTTCAACAATCTAACCTTCGTATTTAACCTCTTATATGTAGAATCGAAATGGAAGGAGCAGCTTTTAGTCGACGCCATTAAGGAGACACAAAGGTATGTAAGGTTACCTTTTTTTCTTTCTTTCAAGGCATGATCCCTATATTTGATTCCATATATGTCATTCAACATATTCTACTCCCGAAATGCCAAAAGTTTATAAGGGCCTCAAGAATCTTACAATGACTCCACCGAAAGATTTTTGAGCTTAACATTCCAAATGACTACCACGACGCGACCGAGCGGGCTATAAAGCATATGGCCAACGTCGTGTTCTAAGGAGTTATATTACATACGGCCCCAGTTATAAAAGATACGTGGTTTCACTATGTCCGAGCTATATTACATATGGCCAGTTACGTTATGGATCACTGTACACGATCTAATGATGATGACGTTACAATGTGTACCTTGAGGCTTACGACCTTATGTCACTCCGAGAAAGACACTTTTATTTGGGCTCGATGCATGCTACGTATATATATATATATATACGTATATATATGATATGTATACGTATATTGTGGATACGGGGAAAGAGAGGCGGCGAGACGCATAGCCACCGAATGTACTCGCATATTATGATATCATCCGGATGATGCTCCGGGACGTCGGCTATATGATGATGGATCGTGCCGTTATTGATATATATGGATCGGCCGCACGTTCCGGCGAAAGAACATACGATATGATATTTACGCGTACGTACGTATGGCTCCGCTCAGCAGGGGCAAGCAACACCAGCTTGCCTTCTCATCTTTACCGTATTTTCTTATTCTCGTCGTTACTTTATGATGTATGCCTTACATACCGCACATTGTTCGTACCGACATCCATTTTCTTGGGATGTCGTGCTCATGCCCACAGTAGACAGAGATTCACCTACCTTCCTAGGAGTCGATTCGGGCGTTGGTACCGTAGCACTTCCATGGGGACCGAGGTGCCTCTCGATGTATTCTTTGTGTATATATGTGGATATAACGGGGTCCCCGTCCCATCTTCATGATCCCCCCGAGTTTCGCCAGAGGCTCGTAGATACTTTGTACGCGGGTAACCCGAGGTTATGTGACGCCCACGTATATTTGATATTATTCTTTTGCCACCGTGAGGCTTATATACGTGGATGAATGTACATATTCTTATGTATCTTATATGTGTGCGTGTGTTAAGGCGATAGTAAGACGATGTAATGCAGGTGCCCCAGAACAGTTCCTCGGGTACTCCGTCACGGCCCTCTAGGCGGTCGTGACAAAAAGTGGTATCGCAGTGCAACATTCTCTAGGGGTTTACGCAGCCGTGTCCCATAGAGTCTTGTTTATGGTGCGAAGTGGCGCCACACTTATAAATGAGAGGTCGCGGGTCATTTAGGAATAATGACCGTCTTTCTTCTCATAGATCGGCGATAAAGCCATAACGTAAGGTTTCCTTTTTATTCTAACCGTGCGTTATGATTTCGCCGACGCCGACAAGAAGGAAGAAAATTCGCACCATATAGACGCCTGGGACGGCGACCCGCCGAGAGCCTCCAAACCGAGCCGGGGACAGGCGAGGCGGAGAGCGCCACCCCCTCGCACGCCGGCCCCACCCTATTCCGGGGCTAGCCACAGCAGAGTACGGCAGGGCTCCGCCCTCCTCCTCGTGGCTCCGTACTCAGGACGAGGGATGGCCGTCGCCCCGCCTGGACTCGCCAGTCGCTGCCGCAAGTTCGAGGTCGCCGGCAGAGCGCGGGGTTCGCCGAAAGCGGCGACCAAAGGCCCGTGCCCGTGATTTTATAAGTTTAAACCCCCTCCGAATTCTTCGGTCGAAACCGAATGGCATCCGCAGGCCTATTGGCAAGATATCGAGGACATCGAGGATTATTCATGCTTCGACACCGAGTCCGTGGAGTTAGCTTCGCATGCATCCGGACGTAGACGTGTTATGGTATAATAACTGTGTTTCTTCAAGAGGAGAAAATGCACCTCCCCCAAAATGGCAAGAGTTCGTTGATGCTTTTATTCTGATTATTTACCACCTCGAGGTTCTGCTTCGGCTCGCGCATACAGATTCCAAGCAAGGAAATATGAGTGCCTCGGAACATAGTCTTCCGATTCGCCTATTGGCGTTGATATGCTCCCGCCACGGTAAAATGAGCATGGGAGGACCTGCACATCGATTTCCATGAGAGGCTTAGTAAGACACTTATTTAAGGACCGTTCTGTACCCTCGCTATTGGAAGGAATGGATATCTCGCGCATTCAAGCGGATGCCGTAACTTGAAGAACAACAATGTTAGCCAAGTGAGATCGAGGCCACGGACACGGGTACGGGAAAAGGATTCAGATCAGCCCTGCGCGTAGCGAGTACAGAGGAGGCCAAAGGGCAGCAGATTCTAGACATTCCAAATCCAAATTCGCATCTAGTGCACCTCCTCGGCTTGCGGCTAAAAGTTTGATCGTCCTATTTATTCTCGATCGAGTCGTGGTTCAGAGCTTCGGTTCCCAAGATCGTGACGATTCTAGCCGAGGAGACCGTCGGTACCACTGGGCAGTCAATGTGGTGTTACATTCGGACAAAGGTCGCCGAGGCTCCTGGATGCTTGTTATGCCCGTGGTCAAGTTGGCCATACGATGCGCGATTGTTCAGTGAGGGAAATGCCGAGACGAGGTCCAACCTGGCTGTGTTCGCCAAGAAGAAGTTCTTCGTCGCTTTTCTGCCATGTCTCACAGCAGGCAAAGCCTTTCTGTGTTCCAACAGCCGGGCGGTGTGAGGCAGAGTTCTCTAGTTCGAGCGGTCCCCGTAATCGTATTTTATGCATTGACCCGACGGCAAGACTGAGGCCTCTCCCGACGTCATGATGTGTATATTGACAGATCTTCTACGTTTACGACGACGATCCGCTCTACCCGTTATATATTACTCCTTACCGTCACGGTACGTACGGATAACACCCGAGCCAATCAAACCTTTCATGTCTACTCCAATGGCGACCAAGCACTAGCCGTGCAAATCTATGTGGTCAGATAGTCAGTAACATAGGTCGACACACCATAACCGACTTAATTGAATCGGGAAATGCTAGATTTCACGTTATTATGGGCACGGATCGGTTAGCTTCTTGCTATGCAAAATGTAGACCGCAGTGGCCAAGGTGGTCCGATTTTCGATTCCCGCAGAACCGCCTAGAGGAAGTGGTAACACCGCATCTCCAAGAGGCAAGCTTATTTCCTATCTTAAGGCAAGGAAGATGATTGCGCTAAAGATTATATTTATCATCTAGTTCGAGTCCATGATACGGAAGTTAAAGTCCGACTCTTCAATCTGTTCGAGTGAACGAGTTTTCGATGTATTTTCGGACGAGCTTCCGTGCCTTCCACTCGAACGGGAGATTGAATTCACTATCGATGTATCACGGGACAACGAGCTAATATCTATTCCTCTCATGAAACGGCTGCACTGAAAGAAATTAAAAGCACAATTGAAAGATTTACTCGAGAAGGGGTTTATTAGGCCCGATTCACGTCACGGGGAGACACTCGTTTTATTCGTAAGAAAGAAAGATGGATCCTTGCGGATGTGTATCGATTACATGGTGAAGTTGAATACGAGGTGACAATAAAGAATAAGTACCCACTTCCGAGGATCGACGATCTATTCGATCAACTACAAGGGGCCAAGTGGTTTTCCAAGATAGATCTCAGGTCAGGATATCATCAAGTGAGATTCAAAGAAGAAGACATTCCGAAGGCGACTTTTAGGACAAGATATGGTCATTATGAATTTCGGGTGATGTCATTTGGGTTGACTAACGCTCCAAAGCAGTTGTTTATGAATCATGAATGATGTGTTTAGGCCATTCTTGGATTTATTTATAATTGTATTCATCGATATATCCCTCGGTATATTCTAAATCGAGGAGAGCATGCGAACATCGCGCATCGTTCTTGGAATTCTCCGAGCTCGCAAAATTATATGCGAAATTCTCAAAATGTGAATTCGGTTGAACTGCGTAACTTTTCTCAGGCCACATCATCTCGGTGATGGTATTCGGGTTGATACCCAAAAGATCGAGGTCGTGGAAGACTTGGCCAAGGCCCACAACACCCACAAGTCCGTAGTTTTCTGGGACTAACCCAGTATTACAGAGATTTGTAGAAGGATTCTCCTCTATTTCGGCACCGTTAACGAAGTTAACTAAAGTTCTTTTAAATTTCGGTGACGGAAGCTGAGCGGAGTTTCAAGAGTCAGAAAGACAAAGGTTGACCTTAGCTTTCCGACACTTCCCGGTAAGGATCGAGAAGGTTATGTGGTGTGTGATGCCTTAGGTGTCGGTTAGGTGTATTAAATGCAAAGACGGCAGCAAGGTCATCGCCTATCTTCTGTGCACCAGCGAAGCATGAGAAGTTAATTATCCGACCCATGACCTTGAGTTGGTCACTCGTTCACGCTCTAAAATACGGAGGCACTATTTATACGGGCGTCGATGTGGACATCTACACAAATTACAAAAGTCTCCAATATATTTTTAAGCAAAAGGAACTAAACCTCATACAAAGCGCGATGGTTGAGCTATCAAGGATTATGACGTAAATATTTTATACCATCTTGGTAAAGCAAATGTATAGCCGATGCCCTTAGTCGTAAATCTATGGGTAGTCGAAGTGATGTTCCGCAAGAAAAAGAAGGAATTAGCTCGTGAACTCCACCCGGCTAGTTTGGGAGTCTCGTTTAATGGAATCGGCGACACAGAATTAATGTGCTTAACTCCAATGTTTTATCCTTGGACACGTAAATAAAAGAGTGTCAATACGAGGATCCCAAATCAAGTATTATAAAGGTGTGCAATTCCCAAAGGAAAGGTCACCATTTGAAGTCTCGGCGAATGGGGTTCTCGAAGTACCGAAATAGGTTATGTGTTCCCGATATTCAGGACTTCGTCGTCATTCTCGGGAAAAGCCCATTACTCCCGTTATTCCGTCCATCCTGGAGCGACGAAAATGTACCATGACCTCAAACTGATGTATTGGTGGAAAGGGATGAAGAGAGATATAGCCGAGTTTGTGGTTCAATGTCCAACCGTCAATAGTGAAAATTGAGCACCGTGTAACCGGCACAGGCGCTTGCCAAAGAAAATGGAAATTCCAACCGGGAAATGAGAGGCGATCAATATGGATTTTGTTGTTGGATTACCTCGTTCACGGCATAAGTACGATTCCATTTGGGTGATTGTTGACGAAGCTTCACCAAAAAGACATTTTCTACCGGTCAGATCTACATATTCAGTAGAAGATTATGCTAGATTGTATCTTAAAGAGATAGTGCGGCTTCATGGCATTCCTATATCTATTATTACTGACAGAGGAGCACAATTTACAGCTAGATTCTGGAGATCCTTTCAAGAAGGATTGGGCACTCAAGTAAAATCAAGATCGCATTCCATCCACATGATCGAGATGGCAAGCCGAACGCACTATTTATTCTGTGGGGTTACATGTTGAGAGCCAGGCATTGGACTTTGGCGGTAATTGGGAGGATCATTTTCCATTATTGAATTTGCCTATAACAATAGTTATCATACCAAGATTCGACATGGCTCCTTATGAAGCTTTATAAGGAGAAGTGTAGGTCACCTATTGGATGGTTTGAGGTGGGAGTAGACACACTTGATAGTCTTAATTGATCCAACAAGCGGTCAAAAAGATTAAACTTATTCGAGACCGGTTGGTACCAAAGTCGCCGTAAGTCTTATGCGGACAACCCCCGCCGTAGGAATTTGGAATTTCGTGTTATGATCGGGTATTTTTTAAGGTATCACCAATGGCGGGATAATGAGATTTGGTAAGAAAGGTAAAAACTGAATCCTCGATACATTTAGGCTACAAAATTGTACGTAGAGTGGGTTAAGTAGCTGACGAGCTGGACTTACCCTCAGAGTTGAATTCAGTTCACCCAATCTTCCATGTATCGATGCTCCGCAAATGCGTTGGGGATCCGACCAAAATAGTGCCTGCAAGCGACATTCAGGTCACTGAAAAGCTGACCAATGAAGAAGCTTTCTATTGCTATACTAGATAGACAAGTGCGAAGCTTAGAAATAAAGAGGTTGCTTCGGTCAAAGTCTTGTGGTGAATGATAATAAAGAGGAGATGACGTGGGAAGTGTATAGCTATGAAGATCAAATATCCGCATCTATTTCCACCCCCAACAGAAACCTAAGGTGAAACATCAGTGCCCCCAGGTATGAAATGTTTTACTTTATTATGTCTGGGTCGTGTGTGGCCACATTTCTTATTGTTAATGTTGTAGCCCTGTGTGGCGAGGTTATTTTGGGCTATTGTGATAGGGTGATAGTGCCAAATTACAGGGGAAACTCTGGCGAAATTTTCGTAGGATTCTCGAGATTTTAACATTCAAGGACGAATGTTTTTAAGGGGGGAGAATGTTACGCCTCGGCAATTTCACGTCGTTACGTCGCGAATAGTCTAACGTTAGTTAAGTCGGACACGAGACCTTCGTGACTACAAGAGGGTGATTGGTAGCTATAATGTATATGCGATAGGATTTTTAAGTCATCGGACTTGGAGAAAATAGGCTCGTCAAGAAAGCGAAGTATAAGTTATGTTTGGGAAGGATTTCATGGGTGTCGAACTAACGAATGTTTAGCGAGGATTTAAGGATGAGTTATAATGTCCGTTAGATCGTTGAGGAAGTGCAGCACAAGTATCAAGAAGGTTCCATAAGGATTCGAGATCAAACGAAGCGACGAGAATGAAATCGAAAAGGCGGGGACTATACGACCGTATATACGGACCGTATATTTACACGGCCCGTATATCGGCCGTAGAACCTTCCGGTGAAGGGTGATTTTTCTAGAGATTCTCGGGAAGAAACATACGGTCCGAATATACGGACCGAGTAAATTGTACGGACCGTATATTGGGCCGTATATTAAGATTGGGTCAATTCTATTTTTATATACGCACGGTTTTCCTTCTTTTTCTCATTCTCACTTCAAACACTCTCCAAACCTCTAGAATTTTCTCCATACCACACTAACACATATCTAAGGAGGGAACAAAGAATCAAACACCAAAAGTTAGTAGAATCAAGGGTGAAAATGCTTCCGAAAGATTGATAGAGGTTGAAAATCTCCTTGGTAGTCAAGTGGAGTTTTCTCAAGTGGAGTATTTTTATCCAAAGATCATCTTTACATAATCAAGGTGAGTATTACAATTATTTCATGTTAGTAGGGTGTTGAGTAGTTGAAGAACGCAGGTTATAATAGTATGAAGTTGTATTATAGCTATGGTCATGGAAGTGCGAAAATGAGTTTAGAGGTTGAATAATGTTTAACTTGAGGGAAATATGCGTACTATGATATTATGGATGTTGTTGTGTTGCTTGGGAGCTGTTTTGTTGTGTGAGGAAAAGTTATCGAAACAAACGAAATGCTGCCCAATTTTCGTTAACCTTATCCGCTTTAGTTTAAACTTAAGTATGCCTTCAACAATCTAACCTTCGTACGAACCCTCTTATATGTAGAATCGAAAGTCGGAAGGAGAGAGCTTTTAGTCGACGTCATTAAGGAACAAAAGGTATTTAAGGTTACACTTTTTTCTTTTCTTTCAAGGTACGATCCCTATATTTGATTCCATATATGTCATTCAACATATTCTACTCGTAAATGCCAAAAGTTGATAGTTCTGAAAGAATCTTACAATGACTCCAATTCGAAAGATTTTCGAGCTTAACATTCCAAATGACTTCATGACGCGGCCAGAGCTGGCTATAAAGCATATATGCCACTTGCCGTGTCTCAAGTGAGCTATATTACATATGTCCTAGAGCTATAAAGCATATGAGCTTGACTTATGTCGAGCTTATATTACATATGGCCGTAGTTACGTTATGGATCACTGAGACACGATCTAATGATGATGATGACGTCATAATGTACTCGGAGGTTTACGACCTTATGTCACTCCGAGAAAGCACACTTTTATTTGGGCTCTCATGCATGCTACGTATATGATATGTATATATATGTATATATATGATATGTATATGTATATAGGGGATATGGGGAAAGGAGGCGCTATAGGCACGCGCCGATCGATCAAGTATATTATGATATCATCCCCGGACGCGGATGCCGGGGACACGAGCTATATGGATGATGGATCGTGCCGTATATTCCATGGCAATATATTGATATATGGATCGAGGCCGCACGTCTGGCAACATATGATATGATACTTACGCGTATGCATGTATGGCTGCGCGCAAGAGGCAAGCGATCGCCCACGTCTTCTCATCTTTACCGCATTTTCTTGTCTCCGTCGTTACTTTATGATGTATGCCTTACATACTCGGTACATTGTTAAAATGTCGACATCCATTTTCTTTGGATGTTGTGCATATGCCCGGGTAGACGGCAGACGACCCAACTTCCAGAGTCGATCCGCACTCGAGCACTTCCCGTAGACCCCGGAGACGCCGTCTACGATATATTCTTTTATGTATATATGTGGATAATCGGGGTCCGAGTCCCATCTCTCGCCCAGTCTGAGTTTCGGTTAGAGCCTCGTAGATACTTGTATGTGGGGTAACGGAGGGGTTATGTGACGCCCGATGTATATTATGTATATTATTCTTTTTCTACCGTGAGGGTTTATATATGTGGATGAATGTACATGTTCTATGTAGCTTATAATTGTGCAGGTTAAGGCGATAGTAGTACGATGTATGGTGCTCGGTAGCTAGTTTCGGGTACCCGTCATGGCCACCTGCGCGGTCGTGGCAGCCGCTTGATGTCAAGACCGCATTCTTTACACGGCGAACTTAAAAGAGGTGATCTTCATGAATCAACCCGAGGGTTTCCTTATTAAAAAAGGAAAAGAAGATCGGGTTATCAATTGAAAAAATCTTTATATGATTTGAATCGTCTCCACGATAATGTACAAGAGATTTGACGCGTTCATGATTACTAAAGGTTTCTCAAGAAGTGCTTTTGATAGCTGCGTGTATCACATGATGGTATTTGGTAATTCAAATATTTATTTACTGTTATATGTTGATGATATGCTTATTGCTGCTAATAGTATGATAGAGATAAATGATTTGAAGAAACTGCTAAGTATGGAGTTTGACATGAAAGATTTAGGTGAAGCTAAGAAAATCCTTGGAATGGAGATTAACAGGAAGAACGGTGAGGTACATCTCTCACAGAAGAAGTATATTGAGAAGGTAGTTCAGAAGTTTGGCATGGATAAATGTAAACCCGTCACTTTATCATTAGCATAACATTTCAGACTTTCTTCTTTGATGGCACTGCAATCAAAGGAAGGGGTGGAGTACATGTCAAAAGTTCCTTATTCTAGTGCAGTTGGTAGCATTATGTATGTTATGGTTTGCACTCGGCCTGATATTGCTCAAGTTGTGAGTGTGGTAAGTCGATTCATGTCTAATCCGGGTAAGACACATTGAGAAGCAATTAAGTGGATATTGAGATATCTTAAAGTTCTTCGAATATTGGTCTAACTTTTTGTAGGATGAAAAATGAAGGCTTCTCCGTCCTTGGTTATGTGGATTCTGATTTTGCAGGTGATCTTGATAGAAGGAGATCAACAATGGGCTATATCTTTACTATTGCGGGTAGTGTCATAAGTTGGAAGGCAACTCTCCAGTCTATAGTTGCTTTGTCCACAACAAAAGCTAAATATATGGCAGTAGTAGAAGCAGTAAATGAGGCTATATGGTTGAAAGGAGTGCTATTCACTTGATAAAAAATCAGAGATTTCATGATCTCACCAAACACATTGATATCAGATTCCATTTTATTCATGATGTTGTTGAACAAGGCACGGTTAAGGTCTTGAAGGTTGACACAAAGGACAACGCAGCGGATATATTGACCAAGGTGGTTTCTCTTGTCAAGTTCAGTCATTGTATGAATTTGGCAGGAGTTCGCATCACGATGTGTCGGGATGGAGAACGAGCGGGCAAGGTAGAGCTACTAGTATGTATAAGGTTTCGGTAGTAATTTTTGTTTCCTACATGAAGTTAGCTCACGTAGGCTTAGAGACATTGGACTGAATGACGTTCATATGGAAGCTCAAAATTCATCTCAAGGTGGAGATTGTGAAGTTGAGGAGATATTCAAGCCAATTCCTACTCAAAAACGGAAAGAAATAAAAGGAAATTTTTTTCGTTGTTGGTCTTCGAGTGTTATTGGGATTTAGATCCTTTCTAGGAAAGGATTAGACTTAGTAGTATATATACATGCTAGCTAAGATTTATTAAGTAGGACAGAACATAGAATCTAAGAGTATTCAATCTTGTAACTTACTTTCTCCTTTGATATTAATAAAAGTGTCGGCCGTTCTCCGTGGACTAGGATCACATCGATCTAAACCACGTTAATTACTATGTTTTTATCGTTTCCGTGCTAACATATCCCAATTTCTTCACTTCTCATCTTTGATTTCTACTCTATCTTTTGTTTCCATGCATTTATTGTTTGAATTCGTGTCTTCCACAAGCCGGGTCGTATTAATGATGAATCAATAGTTTATGAAGTTGGATAGGTTGATCATTTCTTGTTGCATACTTAAGAATCATAAAGTGATACGTAGTTAATTTCTGAAGCATTACAATCAGGAGGAGTAATTGCAAAATTTCATCCTAGTTAGAACGATTATCGGAAGAAATTATTGCTTAACATATAAGATATATTTCCTCCTAGAACATATTCAGAAATACTTTGCGAATTGAAGAAGAGACTTGAAAGTCTTGTCGAAAAGCATGCATCTGAATCTGCAACAAAAGTGAATCTTGTTGAAGGTCAGAAATCCTTTATTCAGAAAAATGGAGGAAACAAGAGAGAGTTTTATACAAGTCCTTCTAACAACACAATGAAAAGAAAAACCATATTATCATTGTGGCAAGAAGGGGCACTACGAACATGAATGCAAGTTCTAAAAGAAACAAAAATAGAAAAAAAAATGATGTCCAGAATTTCAGTAAAGCAAATATGGTGGACTCTTTTCAAACAAGTACGTAATACATTATAGTGATTTTTTTTAACTTGTGTTATCAAAATTGAATATGTTTCAAATAGATTGAAATTATCGTATCATGAAGATTTCAAATATATGTACAATCATTTGACATGATTATTGTCTTTTGAAAATTGTGATTTTTATATTTGCATCATATGCTCCCATAAAAAAAATGCTTTTGCTATAACTTATGAATGAAAAAAGGGGTTGTATGACCCAAATAGAAAAGCTTGACTTTAAGGTCCGCAACAACTGTTAGGGTTTTGTCCTGATTTTCTTACTATATTTGAATTTTACCTTTTCTTGAAGGAAGGGCAAAGGGTTTACCCTTTTTAGTTTTATATTTCCCAAAAGGAAAATTTTAATATTCTATATTTGGGTAACCTCTTTCTTGGAGGAAAAGATTTTTGGACCTCTATAAATTGAAGAATCCCTCTCATACAACAAATACAATATCATCCACAATGTAGTCGTCTAGAGAATCTTGTTTATGGGGAGATTATTCTCTCCGCAGTTTTTATATTTTTCTTTATATTAGTTTTGATATGTAGGTCAATTGACCCTATTAAAATATTATGCAGTTTTAGTATATTTTCATCGTCTTCTGATTTATCGTCGTTCAATGTTTGCAATTATTAGCTTCCGCAATACACCCTGATTATTTCGATTCTAACAAGTGGTATCAAAGCCAATGGTTTAGCAATGATTCAACGAGGTTGAAGACGGTCAAGCTACAACCCAAGTTCACGATAATGAAGATTTTGTCCGGCTACATATGGAGAAAAAATTTCAACCATATTTTCAACATCGTCCCCCTCTCTTAAAAAAAAAAAAA
>NW_026727221.1:0-32705 GCF_029784015.1 Lycium ferocissimum | reverse complement strand
GGTTTTTTAATCCCACCCTTATGGTAGGGTTTAAATTTGCTATATAACATGATGATGATTATGAGAGTAAGTGCGTACTTTATTTCTTTATGATTGGTCGATCCCCGGTGCTCCTCATTGATGCTCCCCTATTTCATTAATACTTCATTGTTGTTTATACCTTACATACTCGGTCAATATTCGTGCGCGTCCCGTTTTCTTTGGGCGTTGTGTTCATGCCCATGGTAGAGGGGAGACGTTGCGGATCCATAGGAATATCGACGAGACATGCAGAGCCCTCCCTTATTACGGAGGTGCTATTTTGAGGCGATCTTTTGTGTACATATGTTTTGGGCACGACGAGGGTCTGTCCGTCCTTATGTCTAGTACTCGAGTAGAGGCTCGTGGATACGCAGTGTGGGTAGTATGGTCCCATAGTCTTCATGTATATGCATGTATATATTATTTTGATAGCCGAAGGGCTTATGTTTATAAAAGTAAATATGTTTCTAATGTTAATAAATAGCTATGATCATGAGCATATAGTATGAGAGAGCAGATAAGTGACAGCATGAGCGGTGTTCGGTAGTTAGCCCCGGATACCCGTCATGGTTGACTTCAGTAGCATTCTTGGGGCACATTATTGGAGCTGATGGCATCCGGGTGGACACCCAGAAGATTGAGGCCGTAAAGAATTGGCCTAGACCTACGACACCTACGGAGGTATGTAGTTTTCTGAGATTAGCAGGATACTACAGGAGATTTGTGGAAAAGTTTACTTTGATTTCAGCGCCTTTAACGAGGCTAACTCGGGCGGCTAAGTTCCGTGGGACCGATGCTTGTGACGAAGCTTCCATTGCTAAAAGAGAAGTTGACTACAGCTCCAGTTCTGACGCTTCCTCAGGGGCCAGATGGCTATGTCATTTATTATGATGCTTCCGGTATTGGGTTAGGTTGTGTATTAATGCAACATGGCAGAGTTATAGCCTATGCCTCCCGGCGGCTCAGAAAGCACGAAAGAAATTATCCCACTCATGATCTGGAGCTAGCAGCGATAATTCATGCCTTGAAGATATGGAGACACTATATATATGGCGTTCATGTTGATATTTATACAGATCACAAAAGCCTCCTGTAAATCATTAAGCAGAAGGAGTTGAACTTGTGGCAGAGGAGGTGGCTAGAGTTGCTGAAAGACTATGATGTTAATATTTTATATCATCCTGGAAAAGCCAACGTTGTAGCAGATGCACTCGGCCGTAAGTCTATGGGCGGCTGACGGACTTCTGTCAGAGAAAGGAAAGAAATGGTTCGTGAGATTTATCGGCTACCTAGTCTTGGAGTCCGTCTGGCAGATTCTGTAGATACTGAGGTTTCTGTCCGAGGAATTGCTGAATCCTCTATTATGAAAGAGGTAAAGCGACATCAATACGAGGACCCCGTTTCCGGCACACAAGATAAAGATACGGCCTTGAAAGGAGAAGACACACGTTCGAGATTACACACCGATGGAGTATTACTACACGGGGGCAGACATGTGTACCTCGAGGTTGCGGGGGAGTGGCGGCACAGGTTATGGGAGAGGCACATTATGCCCGTTATTCTATTCATCCAGGGTCGACAAAGATGTATCATGACCTCAGATGCTTGTACTGGTGGGATGGCATGAAGAGGGACATAGGAGAGTTCATTGCTCAGTGCCCAAATTGCCAGCAGGTCAAGATCGAACATCAGAAGCCTGGTGGATTATTACAGGAAATGGAGATCCCGACTTGGAAGTGGGAAGCAATTAATATGGACTTCATTACAGGTTTACCTCGCACTCCACGGAAGTATGACTCCATATGGGTTATCGTTGATAAGGTCGACAAAATCAGCCCATTTCCTTCCAGTCAGGACTACTTATTCAGCTGAGGACTATGCAAGGTTGTATATTAAGGAGATAGTAAGACTTCACGGAGTTCCCACATCTATTATATCCGACATAGGTGCTCAGTTTACAGCTAACTTCTGGAGATCATTTCAGGAAGGATTGGGGACACAGGTGAGTCTTAGTACAACATTTCACCTCGGTTTGACGGACGGGGCCGAGCGCCTATTCGTACGCTGTAAGACATGTTGCGGGCACCGTGTTATTGATTTCGAGGTAGCCGGGATGATCATTTTCCACTTTTTGAGTTTGCTTATAATAATAGCTACCATTCTAGCATCCAGATGGCACCATATGAGGCTTTATATAGCAGGAAGTGCAAGTCACTGATTAGCTGGTTCGATGTTGGTGAAACTAAGTTAATTGGCCCAGATATGGTTTAGTAAGCAGTTGACAAAGTGAAACTTATTCGGGAACGGTTATTAGTAGCTCAGAGTCGACAAAAGTCCTATGCAGATAATTGACGTCGACACTTAGAATTCCAGATCGGTGATTGGGTATTTCTGAAAGTGTCACCCATGAAGGGTGTTATGAGATTCGGCAGAAAGGGAAAGCTCAGTCCGAGATATATTGGGCCTTATCAGATCATCCGTAAGGTAGGCAAGGTTGCCTATGAATTAGACCTACCAGCTGATTTGGGAGCAGTGCATCCAGTCTTCCACGTGTCTATGCTTCGCAAATGCATTGGTGACCCTTCTAGAGTATTTTCCATAGGTGATATCCAGGTGACATAGGAGTTATCCTATGAGGAACAGCCTATAGCCATACTGGATCGTCAGGTGAGAAGGTTGTGTACTAAAGATGTGGTTTCCGTTAAGGTATTGTGGCGGAACAATAACAGGGAGGAGATGACCTGGGAAGCTGAAGAGGAGATGAAGAAGAAGTATCCCCACTTATTTCCTATGCCTACAGGTAATCTAAACTCCTTAATTGGTTATGTTGATTGATGAATGAACTGTATGTGATAGCTATAAAAGAAACCCCCCCGAAATGCTTATATGACCCAGTAAGACTAGTTTAACATTCGAGGATGAATTTTAAAAGGGGGGGGGGGGGGAGGATGTTATATCCTGTATTTTGTACATTGGGACATTCCGAGCTAACCACGATAAGTTAAGGACAGGACTATTTCGGGATACGAGGTGGAGACTTTTGACCTCCGATTTTGTTTTAAGGCACAAGTTGCTTATCATATTATTGGTATGGAATATTAACGACAAATTTGGAATTAGGAAATTAACTAGTTCATGCCCCACAAAAGCCACAAGTGGCCGTGTGGCTAGTGTGGGCTACCACCCATGTTGCTAATTTAATGATCCAAGCCATGTGGGGAATGGTACACTTGGATTAATTATATATGTGGATAGTTGATGACTAGCAAGACTCATATTCATCATCTTTCACACTTAGAAACTTGGAGAAACTTGGAGAAAAAGAGAGACCATATTCGGCCATGGCTAGCCGAACAAGAGCCATGAAAAATTGATCAAAAAAAAATAATTTTCTTCTAGCACCTCAACTAATTGGAAGGTCCTTTTTAACGTGGGGTAATTGTTGGAGCAATCAAAACATTCATTCTTGCAAAGCACAAACCCTAGCCAAGTTGAGAAGATAAGTGAAAAAGGTATGGATTAATCTTCTTTTACATGTGTTATGGATGGTTTGTACATGTTGTAGTGTGTAGAAGTGGATGAAATTCATGAAATTATGCATGGTGATGTTGAGCCGTGTGTGGACGGTTTTTGTAGAACATGGTGAATTAAATTTACTCAGTGTTTTGGTTGTTGTTGTTGTGGATTCTATGATGTAAAATGAAGATTTAATGGTTCAAGTTGAAGTTGTAATCGTTGTGGGTGTTTTAGAAGCTAATGCGATTTTAATATAGTTTCTTGTATTTATGAGAATGATGTTGCTAACGTGTGGATTGTTGGTGTAGTTTATGAATTTGGAAGAAAGAAATGTGTTGTTATTGTCCCTATTGGAATTGGAAGGTTTCGGGTGGTGTTGCATGTTGGTTGGGTTGTTTTGAATATTGTGTGGATTGTTTGAAGTGTTCTTGAGTCTTGTTTGAATGGTTTCGGATTAGTAATTGAATGTGTGAGCATTGGTGTTGGCTTGATTGTATGTGGTTGATTTGAATGTAAATGGAATGTTGTTGAGTTATGTAGGAAGTGGTTACTCACGTTAGAATGCGTTTTGATTTAATTGTTGATGTTGCTAATATGATGGTTGGTATTGTTGTTGATGATTTGATCGAGTTGAATTCTCGGGGTTGTTGAATTTATAGGGGAAATGCTGCCCGAATTTCTGTAAATATAGTGCTAGCTTGGGATTGAATTCCTAAGTAGTAATAGCTAATGTTTGGTATCTAATGTGTTGTTGTAGATCTTGGGAAGCCCGAGACTTAAGTTCGGATTAGCTTAGGAAGCGGACGAGGTATGTAAGACCTAACCTTTCCTTCTTTTGGCATGTCCTAGATGTAAGTAAGATATGATACGAGCCTTGGGGTAACTCTATTCTTAAGATCCGAGCATGTCTACGATTCTTATTCACTCCTTGATGTTAGCATCCCTAACATAGTCGAGCTATGGTCCTTGTGTCTTTTGTATGATATGATATTAAATGTTGCATAAAGAGTTTTTATTCCTAAAGGAGTTTATGTTAAATAAAGTCCGTAACTTTCATAGACGGGCTCAGATCGCTTCGATACGCTCGTAGAGGATTCTATAACGAATAATGTCCGTAACTTTCAGGGGCGGGCTCGGATTGGGTTGATACATGTCTACGATCCCTAAGATTCTTCTTAACATAGTTCTAGTGACCTGTAGAACGAACTTAATATAACTATCATCCCGACCCTCGAGCGTTGGTTAGTTTACTTATATATTGAGTCTGTAATGATGAATTATATGCATATGGTTACTCACTACTCTGCTCGTGCATACTGTTGTTACATCTTTCGTCGAGTCCCGGGCCGGTTATGTTATCGTGCGTACTATGCTATATTCTGGAGTATGATGTGTTACGGTTCACAGAGTCCCTCGCTAGGGGGCCGGGTACCGTGTATATATATATATTCTGGAGTTATGATGTGTTATGGTGTTATGATGTGTTATGGTGTTATGATGTGTTACGGGGATATGCTGGGTTACCGAGTTATGCAATCTTTCGGAGTATGATGTGTTATGGCGCCAAAGACGGGGTGGCGACCATGTTCAGCTCACCGAGTCCCATTATGGGCCGCATATGATATATGATACTGACACGCATGATTTATTTTTTCAAAAGTAAACATTTTGGTATTCTGGATATTATACTTATTTCTTTTTGTACTTCTTGTTCCGTTTATGATCCTGTTTACTGTGTATCATGCTTTATATACTCGCACATATTCTCCGACCGACCCCTTTCTTCGGGTCGCGTTTCATGCCCGCAGGTACAGACGCTCGCTTTGGTGACCCGCCAGCCTAGGATATCTATTCTGCTACTTTGGAGCGCTCCCTTGTTCCGGAGCCCATATTTTAGTACAGACTCTTTCGTTGTATATGTGTACGTCTATTCTGTGGGCACGGCGGGCCCCGTCCCGTCATATGATTCTCGTTGTTACTCTTAGAGTCCGTAGGCACATGCGTGGGTTGTGATTAGTTACCGTTCGATTGTGTTTGTGTGATTTATTTTTCGAGCGTCCCCGTTCGGGCGCGCCCCCGTTCTACGTACGTATATATGTTTTGGGATGTGGTGTATATTATGATAGCCTTGCCGGCTTATGTGCGATATGTATATATACATGTATATGCGACAGTTTGAGACGACGTCTGACCTTTGTTGTCACGACCCAACTAGGGGCCGCGACGGGCACCCGATACTTGTACCGAGCACCCCTTGCCTCGTTTCATACTCTTACTCTTAAGTGGGCCGTGTGAATTACCGCACTAAATTTTTTTTTTCTTTTTCCTCCATTTGCATGATCACTTTATCACATAATTATAAACTTGAACTAATAAACTGTATTAATTTAATTTACATCGGCGGCGACGACCAGCTACAAAGCATCTTCGTACCTATCTTGTCTACGAGCCTCTAGACAATATACATATAGCATCAAAATGGGCTAAGTGCTGCTGTGCCCAAATATATACACAAAAGTAGTACCAACAAGCAGTGGCTCCGGAACAACTGGAGCACTCCCGACGAACCGCTGGTGGAGCTTCTAAAGACCGGACCCGTCTATCTGCTTACCTGCGCGGCATAAAACGCAGCGTCCGCAAGAAGGGACGTCAGTACAAGTAATGTACCGAGTACGTAAGACATGAATCAAATATGCAGAAAACGTAGAACAAGGACACTAACATGAAAGAGTAGCATATCATAGGGTAGAAAGATAACCTGTACATATAAATGTCCTTCGGCAGATACTATGCATGCTTAGTGCTGCGGAACGTGCAGCCCGATCCATACATCTATGATATTGCTGCGGAACGTGCAGCCCGATCCATATGCGTTATGCTTTACTTTCTTTGAAAATATCTCTTTTGCATATATACATATATATATATATATATAGAGCATATCATGTCGCCGAGGCGTCGGCTCCGATCCATTTAACCATACATCCCGCGTCCGGGCATCCCGCGTCCGGGACGAAATCATGTATCATACTCCAACTGATCAGGTGGCTGTGCGTCTATAGCGCCTTCCCTTTTTTCCCAACTTCCCCATATACATATACTTATACATACAATACATAGACAACATATAGAGTTAAAGAAAATCGTGTCCACATCGGAGTGACTTAAGGTCGGTAGCCTCCGATTCCATTTTTGGAATGGTCGTGATCATCATGTCTCACCTTGGAGGAACTAGTATTATAAGGCGAGACTATCAATAGATCGTAACATTAAAATAAAGCGTAGCATATGACCATAAGCTTCATATAATATTTCCTTTAGAATCTTTTAGAAAGTAGAGCCATAACAAGAAGTAAGATTGAATTCATGGACCAACTGGACACTTTCATACTCATATTGAGCTCTTAACTTGAAACTCTTAGTCGTGGACTCATTCTTATTACACTCGTCATCAACATATTTTCTTCATTAATTTCATCGTTATTGGCATCATAGAAAGGTTCTCTTTAAAATAACTACAACACCTATCATTTGGTAAGCGGGACAATAAGGAAGAATCCGGGAATAGTGGGCCCACCTCGGTCAAGTGAGGCGGCATATACAATTTACATATAGTACGCTCCATGGCATTACTTGTGAGGGTCTTAGGGTAATCGGGTCCTATTTGTGCAAGTTCTAGGTGTTCAGACCGTCCTTACACTAGGTTCAATTCTACTGAAGGAATGGTGGCCAATTTCCAACGTGGATTTCTAGAATTAGGGAGATCCCCGAGGCGCGTAACCAAGCCTATACATCTAAGATATGCCAAAGAAAGGAGGGGGAAGTCTTACGTACCTTTTCCGCTTCTTTCACGACTCCAAATCTCCGTTCCAAATTCGCCAAAATCTACAATTTGGTCACATTTACCAAATGTCAATTTAGGCATCTAGAAATGAAATTCAAAGTAACCATTTGTCTATCGAAATTTCGGCAAAGACTTCCCTTGTAAATACACCATCCCACCAAGTTCAACTTGGCCAATTTTCAATCAACAACAACCCCGGAATTCGACCCGGCCAAACCATCAACACAATATCAACAACCATGCTACAATTTCAATGATCAACCCAAGGTACATACCAACAATTTAATCGATATACTACTTCCTTCAAGACTTTCCAACTCCAATAAAACATTAACAACATTATAATATACACGTTAACAACATTACACTAGATAAAATAACTAAAACATGATCCCAACACACACATGCACATGCACGGCCAACTACTACTTTTGCATGGCCACAACCAACACAACTTCACTTCTTAACCATTAAATCCTTGTTTTACATTATAGAGCTTACCACAACAACATTTACAATGTTAAGTAAAATTAATTCACCCTACTCTTCCATAATCCATGCCATTCGGCCAACACACCCCACATGTATATTTCCATGAATTTCCATAGCTTCTACACTTAACAACAACAACCAACACACAACAACACATACAACACACGCACACACACACGGTTTGCAACACACACACATGCTTCCACACATGAACACACACATATAAAAAGAGGATGAATTTGCCACTTGTAATCACGGCTACACACACACACATGCTTCTCATCACATGTTGTGAACCCTTCAATGAATTATTTGGCTATTCCATCCTGAATTTCATACACCACAACATGCAAGCAACATCCATGGCCTGTTAAATAAATCCTCAACAAAAAATGAATTCTTTCCTTTTCACTTGAATTCTTCATATTGCAAATTTACTTTTTTCCCCTAGCTACACTTCAAGATTTTTCATAATCTTGTGTGCCAAAAATGAAACATAACCTGCTTCCCGCGATTATCGACTCGCACAAAATGCGGGATATAACAAACACATATGAGAGGTCTTCCTTGTATTTTCATTCAATTCCCATTTTAGAAGTTTACATCTCCATTCCGGTTACACACACCTTTCGACATGTCATGTGACCCTTCAATGAATTATTGGCTAGGAAAATTAAAGAAACTTCCAAAGATGGAATTTGTGGAAGTTGCCAAGTTTGAAAGAAAATGAGGAAAATGTGGCTTAGGAGTCCATTTTATATGAAAAAAAGATGACTTAGAGGGATCATTTCTTCATCTTTAAGACTTAGAAAAATCAAGAAACTTGGAGAAGAACAAGCTTCAACCCTCACTTGAGTCCAAGATTTTTTTTTTTGGCAACTTTGGACAAATGTTGTGAAGAAAGGTAAATTCTAACCTTGAATTTGTTGTTAGGGAAAACAAGTTGAAAAGTTTCTGCTATTTTTTCCTTGTGTGTGTGTGTGTTAAAGGTGGTTTTCTCGTAGAGTGTTTTTTTCATGAAGTGTGTTTTATGCCGAATATGGCAATTCTTATGTGTCAAGAAATGAATTAGTTTTCAATTTTGGTTGTTGTTGTCATGTGGAATGAGAGTTTAAAGATTCAAGTTTGTAATGTCTTCTTTTAAATCATGATTTGAAATCGAGGAATCTCTTTCTTTTTTTGTTCTTGAATTTTCTGTGTGACTTAGGGAATAAAGATGACTTAGTCGTATCTTTATAGTTGTAAATTAAGCCCCTCATTGGGCTTGGAATGATTCATGCCGGTTCCCCCTTTTTTTTAAAAAAATCCTCTGTGTTAGTTGGAAATGCCCTTGGTTGACGTTGGTATTTATTGATTTTTATCTTGGAGAATTCATAAAAAAATTAATTCTTTCCATGTCTTATTTCCAAATTTATTCCACAATCACCTTCCTCCATATTTCCACGGAGAAAATCATATTTTGAAAAAATTTACCTTTTTTCCCTAGCCTTTCTTATTATTTCCTCGATATCAAGATTTTTCATAATCAACTTGTGTGCCAATTCAAAGAGTTTGGTATGAAACATATGGTCTTTACTTACTTTTTTTGAATTGAAAACATAACCTTACTTGTTATCTTCCCGCGATTATCGGGAATTATTCAAACGCACAAAATGCGGGATATAACATCCTCCCCCCCCTTTAAAGCATTCGTCCTCGAATGTTGAACTGACCTCATGGTGTATTGTAATACTTTGGGAGAGGTCTTCCTTGTAGTGTGTGTGTTCGGGGGGGGTACGGCGGGGCCTTCCGTCATATGATTCACAATCATTTAATACCTCCATTTTAGAAGTTTACGTTGCCCCTCATTCGTATGTGTATGGTTGTGTTTGAGACCATATTCATATGTGCAGCCGGGTTCGTTTGGTGCCCAACTCGGGCACTAGTCACGACCTACGTTTGGGTCGTGACGGTTAACTCCTTATTTTTCAATTCTAGTTCCCTACAATTAAGCCTCTTTCGATCTTTGCACGAACCTCTCATTCCATGTCGTAAATTTCTCTTTTCGGTCAACTGCTCACTTTCTCCTCCGATAACGTCTCCCATATACTGCGAGATTGGCTGCTGGGGTTTACCTATTGGTTAGTACGGTCACGGATCAAATATTAGTCACACCTGTATGTCTACCGCCATTTCGCTCACAAACACTTCCATCCGCTATGTAATTCTTCTCCAATTTCGAAACTATGTTGCGCTTCCTTCCCTTTTGCCAGTCTGATCCGTTTTAACCTACGCGACCTCTATCAGGTTTCTAACCATCCCACATATCCTAATTTCACTCAGGCTGCTTTAATATCACATCTGTCTCTTATATTTACATTTCCAAAATTTTCAGCGTACTTCCCAGGGGGTCACCCATCCTGAGATTGCTCTCACCCTAGCACGCTTAACCTCGAAACTTTAGTGCATTTAGGCGTTCTAACGCTAGTATTTTCGCCTCCATTTCCCGGGCTATCTTTATCACATAATGGGGCGTATTGGTGTCTTGACAATTTCCGGGATGCCCTCGTAACGCGTCTTTCTCTTGTAATTACTATTTTAGCCTTCACGACTACCTATAGTCATCTTTTTCCTATGTATACGGTACTCCTCATCCTGAATCTTCAGATTTCCCCCTATATTTAGTAATGCAAGGAGTGGGATATAATATAATAACATCTAGGGCAATTTAACACATTCATATAATAATAAAATGCCGATAATGTACCTGTGGCGGCGTTTGGGGAGGGTTCAGGATCCTGCCGTCCTGTCAGCGCGTATATACGGTGGGGAGGACCGGCGGAACTGGACGCCTCTCCCCTACCTCGGCCACGGCCCGCTGGGGCCTGGGAAGTCTGCTCAGGCGGGTGCACGGTCGATGACGAACCAATTGCCGAACCGGCGGGCTGGGTTCTTTCTCTCTCGTTCTTCAGCGGGCAATCACGCATCCTATGGCCAACCCGCCCGCAAGTATAACATGCACCTGTGCCTGCGCGACACTCTCCAGAGTGTGGCCTACCACACCGAGAACACCGTGGTGGGGGTAGCATTGTCCTACTAGACTCAGCGCCATATTGGAACCCTGAAGCTCTATCGACCAAACCGAGGAGGTGCACTGGCCGCTGATTGGCCTGAATATCTAGATTGCTCCTGTGCCTGGCCCCCTCTGTATTCGCTCCTAGCCCCGAAAGATCTACCTCTTTTCCTGGAACCCCTATCTGGATAACGTTCCCCTCTCACGTAAGTGATACTTGTTCCTCCGGGGTTTGGGCGTGGGCACGGATACGGGTAATAGTCATCCCACCTGAGTGAAGCCGTCAAGCACTCCTTAACCAAATGTGGCCCCAACCCACTTACAAATCGGTGCACGTGATCTCCCATATCAGCTACCATGGCTGGGGCATATCTGTCTAGCGAGTTAAAGCGAAGGCTGTATTCCCTGACGCTCATATTTCCCTGCTTAAGATTCAAGAACATATCCGCGCGAGCTCGTCGAACCTCCGGCGGTAAGAAATGTCGCAGAAATGCCTCCGTGAACTCCTGCCAAATCGGGGGAGGGGCATTTGCTCCCCTCGAAGCTACCCAGCTATTATACCACAGAACTGCCACATCCCGCAACCTGTATGACGCCAATTCCACTGACTCCGTATCCGAAGCATGTATGATCCTCAGTGTCCTCAACATCTCATCTATGAAGTTCTGCGGGTCTTCCTCTGGTTTCGATCCATAAAACTCCGGAGGTTTTAGGGCAATAAAATCACGGGCCCTAGCACTCACCGCCCTATCTCCCTGATCTGCATCTTGCCGGCGGTACGTGCGGCAACTAACCGGGTCGATGGCGGATGGCCTCGCCATCCGCCGGCCGGAGCCGCCGGCGGTGGGCCGGAACTCCTCCCTGCTCCGCTGACACAGGAGGAGCATGGAAAGCCTGAGAAGGAGCCTCGTTATGAGACTCACCTTCTTCTAGTTCCGCTGGTGGCTCCCGTTCAGTCCTTTTCTTGGCCACCGTCTTGCCCTTATGGGCTACTGTAGCTTTCCTCTTCACCGGCATTACTGAAACCATAGCATAGAATTAAAAAAGAATATGGGAACCTGGTAACATAGCTTTATCGCATGATCTAGGATACAAAGAAGGTCAGATTTCCTAAGTGCCCTGCAGCCTCCCGTTTATAAGTGTGGCGCGCTACACACCCATAAACGGGACTCTCTTTTGGACACGGCTCGTAGACAAACCCCTAGGACCGCACCTTTCGATACCATTTCTGTCACGACCCAACTAGGGGCCGCGACGGGCACCCGATACTTGTACCGAGCACCCCTTGCCTCGTTTCATACTCTTACTCTTAAGTGGGCCGTGTGAATTACCGCACTAAATTTTTTTTTTTTTTTTTCCTCCATTTGCATGATCACTTTATCACATAATTATAAACTTGAACTAATAAACTGTATTAATTTAATTTACATCGGCGGCGACGACCAGCTACAAAGCATCTGTCTGTACCTATCTTGTCCACGAGCCTCTAGACAATATACATATAGCATCAAAATGGGCTAAGTGCTGCTGTGCCCAAATATATACACAAAAGTAGTACCAACAACCAGTGGCTCCGGAACAACTGGAGCACTCCCGACGAACCGCTGGTGGAGCTTCTAAAGACCGGACCCGTTTATCTGCTTACCTGCGCGGCATAAAACGCAGCGTCCGCAAGAAGGGACGTCAGTACAAGTAATGTACCGAGTACGTAAGACATGAATCAAATATGCAGAAAACGTAGAACAAGGACACTAACATGAAAGAATAGCATATCATAGGGTAGAAAGATAACCTGTACATATAAATGCCCTTCGGCAGATACTATGCATAGTCTTTGCGGAACGTGCAGCCCGATCCATACATCTATGATATTGCTGCGGAACGTGCAGCCCGATCCATATGCGTTATGCTTTACTTTCTTTGAAAATATCTCTTTTGCATATATACATATATATATACATATAATAGAGCATATCATGTCGCCGAGGCGTCGGCTCCGATCCATTTAACCATACATCCCGCGTCCGGGCATCCCGCGTCCGGGACGAAATCATGTATCATACTCCAACTGATCAGGTGGCTGTGCGTCTATAGCGCCTTCCCTTTTTTCCCAACTTCCCCATATACATATACTTATACATACAATACATAGACAACATGCATGAGAGTCTAAAGAAAATCGTGTCCACATCGGAATGACTTAAGGTCGGTAGCCTCCGATTCCATTTTTGGAATGGTCGTGATCATCATGTCTCACCTTGGAGGAACTAGTATTATAAGGCGAGACTATCAATAGAACGTAGCATTAAAATAAAGCGTAGCATATGATCATAAGCTTCATATAATATCTCCTTTAGAATCTTTTAGAAAGTAGAGCCATAACAAGAAGTAAGATTGAATTCATGGACCAACTGGACACTTTCATACTCATATTGAGCTCTTAACTTGAAACTCTTAGTCGTGGACTCATTCTTATTACACTCGTCATCAACATATTCTCTTCATTAATTTCATCGTTATTGGCATCATAGAAAGGTTCTCTTTAAAATAACTACAACACCTATCATTTGGTAAGCGAGACAATAAGGAAGAATCCGGGAATAGTGGGCCCACCTCGGTCAAGTGAGGCGGCATATACAATTTACATATAATACGCTCCATGGCATTACTTGTGAGGGTTTTAGGGTAATCGAGTCCTATTTGTGCAAGTTCTAGGTGTTCAGACCGTCCTTACACTATTCATAAGCTGTTGGTTCAATTCTACTGAAGGAATGGTGGCCAGTTTCCAACGTGGATTTCTAGAATTAGGGAGATCCCCGAGGCGCGTAACCAAGCCTATACATCTAAGATATGCCAAAGAAAGGAGGGGGAAGTCTTACGTACCTTTTCCGCTTCTTTCACGACTCCAAATCTCCGTTCCAAATTCGCCAAAATCTACAATTTGGTCACATTTACCAAATGTCAATTTAGGCATCTAGAAATGAAATTCAAAGTAACCATTTGTCTACCGAAATTTCGGCAGCACTTCCCTTGTAAATACACCATCCCACCAAGTTCAACTTGGCCAATTTTCAATCAACAACAACCCCGGGAATTCGACCCGGCCAAACCATCAACACAATATCAACAACCATGCTACAATTTCAATGATCAACCCAAGGTACATACCAACAATTTAATCGATATACTACTTCCTTCAAGACTTTCCAACTCCAATAAAACATTAACAACATTATAATTTACACGTTAACAACATCACACTAGATAAAATAACTAAAACATGATCCCAACACACACATGCACATGCACGGCCAACTACTACTTTTGCATGGCCACAACCCACAACTTCACTTCTTAACCATTAAATCCTTGTTTTACATTATAGAGCTTACCACAACAACATTTACAATGTTAAGTAAAATTAATTCACCCTACTCTTCCATAATCCATGCCATTCGGCCAACACACCCCACATATATATATTTCATGAATTTCCATAGCTTCTACACTTAACAACAACAACCAACACACAACACAACACATACAACACATGCACACACACACGGTTTGCCCTTGTAGTCACGGCCACACACACACATGCTTCCATCACATGAATTCCATCCATTTTCATACACCACAACATGCACAACATCCATAACATATAAAAAGAGGATGAATTCTTACCTTTTCACTTGAATTCTTCACTTGGCTACACTTGCCAACTTGCCAAACTATGTGTTTTCCTTTCTCCAAAGGACCCTTCACTATGTTGTGAACCCTTCAATGAATTATTTGGCTAGGAAAACAAGTTGAAAACTCTTCTCTTTTTTTCCTTTTTTTTTTTCCTCCAAGGCCGAATGGCCAAGGTTTTCTTTCTCTCCTCTCTTTCTTTTTTTGTTCTTGAATTTTCTAGTGACTTAGGGAATAAAGATGACTTAGTCATCTTTTATAGTTATAAATTAAGCCCCTCATGGGCTTGGTCCATGCCCCATGGCCGGTTGGGCTCCCCTTTTTTTTAAAAAAAAAAATCCTCCAAGCCCAATTCTTTTTTATTTCATGAAAAATTAATTCTTTCCAATTTCCAAATTTACCCTTCACCTTCCTCCATATTTCCACGGGTCATATTGCAAATTTACCTTTTTGCCCCTAGCCTTTCTTATTATTTCCACTTCAAGATTTTTCATAATCAACTTGTGTGCCAATTCAAAATGAAACATAACCTTACTTGTTATCTTCCCGCGATTATCGGGAATTATTCAAACGCACAAAATGCGGGATATAACATTTGTATATGTGTAAGTTATTTGTATGCTGACTATGGTTAATAAAGTGTGCGAGAGTGTCCAGTTCGAGCACTAGTCACGGCCTACGGGGTTAGGTCGTGACACCACATCCTTAGTACGTAACCTTCTAACCTGGCTATCGAGTATAGCTATGGGGATTTCCTCATAAGATAACTCCTCCGTTACCTAGAAATCATCTACAGGAAATACTCTAGAAGGGTCACCAATACATTTACGAAGCCAATAATACAGGCTCGCAACATATCTTCTAGCGTCTGAATAGTACGCTCAGCCTGTCCATCAGTCTGAGGGTGAAATGCTGTGCTAAGACTCACCTGTGTCCCCAATCCCTTCTAGAAAGATCTCTAGAAGTTAGCTGTAAATTGAGCTCCTCTGTCCGATATAATTAATGTGGGAACCCCATGAAGTCTCACTATCTCCCTGATGTATAACCTCGCATAGTCTTCAGCTGAATAAGTAGTCCTGACCGGAAGAAAATGGGCTAATTTTGTCAGCCTATCCACAATAACCCATATAGAGTCCTACTTCCGCTGAGTGCGAGATAAACTGTCACACCCTAACCTTATTAGGGTGTGATGGGCACCCGACCCCACATCCGGAGCCGAGCGAACCCACAGACTCTTATTACGCACATAAATTTTTTTCAGATAAAGATAAAATGCAAAATATAGTTTTCAGAAATAATTCTTTTCGTTGCTTTCAAATTACATAAATTCTGTAGTCAAACAAAACCAATCACATATGACGTATCGGGCTGATGGAGCCGCTTACGGATACGACAACCAACACCCACGACGCGTTCGCAAAGTCTCTAACACGGATCCGAAATCATAACGGACAAACTCGACTCGGCGGCCTCGGGGAAAATGGAGCTTGCCATTTCCGCCGGAACATCTTCTATAATAACTTCGGCTATGCGGGAGTACTGCGCGGCATGAAACGCGGCCCGAAGAAAAGGGGGGTGCGGAATATGTACTGAGTATGTAAAGCATGCAATACAGAGAAACAGAACCATAACTGAAGCAGACAGAAATAATAGGTAAATACACTACTCAGTATACCAGACGCTTACCTTTCAGACACAAACCATACATACCTAACTCATATGCCAGGAAAGATACCGAAAGTAAGTGGGTCAACCAGAGTACCAAAATACTTAGTTTGCAATCACGGATCGCATATCCGGAGAGGTGCAGAAAATACAGAGTGCACCGATAATATCGCGCGTCGGGCGGAGTGCAGAACGTACAGAATGTTCATACGAGGTCATATGTAGGACGAAGTTCCGAACGTACAGAGTACTCAGATGATGTTATATATATCAGACAGATTACAGAACGTACAGAATATTCAGATGCTTACTTCTCGGACACAGATTATACATATCGGAATCATATGATGTTCCACACGATACCGGATCCGACCGCCCTTTGCGAAGGGACGCGGTGAAACGGGGTATCATATGCGCAGTCATATATTGAACATGTGTGTGACGTGTCCCGGCCCTCCTGTGAGGGACTCGGTGGATAGACTCATCAATGCATATCAAAATCATAGATCACATATGCATATAACGTGTCCCGGCCCTCTGATAAGGGACTCGGTGAATAGGATCATAAATAGCAGAATCATATGTCATATATGCAAATAACGTGTCCCGGCCCTTTGTTAAGGGACTCGGTAATATGAAATCATGCATGTCAGAATTCTGTACCAAATATACATAACGTGTCCCGGCCCAATACTGCGGGTCTCGGTGGATAATATCAAATGCCATCCTGGCCGCCATCCCCATATCATCATAAACATACACAGATAACGTGTCCCGCCCGCAAGTACGAGGGACTCGGTGAATAATGCAATGAAATGCGCACGAGAACATGTCATTAAGCCATGCACGAGCAGAATCGTGAGAAACCATATGCACACAAGTCCAGACTCGATGAATACGTACACTTACCGACATATGAAAATCCAGAAGTAAGTTTCGGGTCCTTCCGAATTAGTATCAGAAAGTTATGGACATTTGAAGCGCAGAAACCTCTTCGGACCTTTCAAGCGATCTAGGATCGTGTATGAAGAGCATTAAAGCTTACAGAGAATATTCATATCAAAATACTTGTATCAAATACTTATATCACAACACTTATATCAGAATTTCTATTTCAGAATCTTACATCAGAGTGCTTATATCAGAATATTCATATCAGATCATTCGTGTCGAAATGTTTATATCCGGATAGTCAAACCAAAATGCTCATTTCCAAGTTACCAAATACTTATATTAAATTCAGAACGAGAGTCAAAGGTTTCCCTAGTTATCTTACGGACATAAGGCCAATAGAACAGTACAATTAGGTCTCGGGGAATGTGGGCCCACCTCGGGTCAAGTCGGGTAACGAACATAAAAACTTGGTCATTATATCTTATTAGGTCGTCCTCAAAGATTTCAAGGCATTCCACTTTCGTTTTCAAAAGTTACGGACGTTTGGAGATTTCTTTACAATAAACGTAAATTAGTTAGTTCAATTCTATTGAATGAATAGTAACTAAATTCAACCTCGGACTTCTAGAATTGGAGTGGCCCCCGAAGCACGTATTCAAGCTTATTACATCTAGGACATGCCAAAGAAAAGAAAGGGTAAGCCTTACATACCTTTCGGACGTCTTATGCTCGTTCAATCTCGAATCCCGTTTCGCCCAGAATTTGCAAATGGTCATGTTTACCAATTGTCAATAGTAGACTTTTTGCTTTCAAATCTTCCATTCTTCACTTGTCTACAAAAATTTGGGCAGCATCTCCTCTGTAATTACTCCGTCCCGAGAATATGGCTCGGCCCAGAATATCAACAACAACAACCACAACAATAACAATAATCATCAAAATCACACCAAAACGCATTCTAACATAAGAAATCTTCATTTCTATACACCACCTCAACTTCCAATCCGACTATATCCATTCAACCCCATATCAACACTTATGTATTTATTTACTAATTTACAATCATTTAAACATAATCAAGAGCATTTCCAACAAGTTACATAACATTCCAACAATTCCCACCAAATACCAAACTCACCCGAAATTGTCTCCCAACCCAAGAACAACACTAACTACATCCCTTGCCATGTTCAACATCATACATACGGCCAACACCTCCCATGTCAACTTCAAAATTTTCATTCATTCTCTACACATTACAACAACCATAACTATCAAATTACATTACATAAAATTGGTTCATATTTTCCTACACCATACACACATGCTCACGGCCACCTCCCACATTTCCAACTTCAAGCAAAGTCATTAAACTTTCATTCCCAATATAGAGTTCACAACATCCACAACTAGAATACCACATAAAATCAACTCACTTTTGCCTACACAACACATGCACATACACGGCCATATACTAGTTCACACAACCCTCATGCAACCTCCATGTTTTCATGATTTCTACTCATTTCTACATTCCACAACATAAACAAAGTCTTCACAACCCATAAAAAGGAATGAAATCATACCTTTCTTCACAACTTCCCAACTTGGCTAAAGTGATGATTTTGCAACAAAGAGTGATTCTCTTCTTCTAAAAATCATACCATGTTGAAGAGGGACCTTAAATTAATAGGAATACATGAAGAGAAAAATTTTTGAAGCAAGATTTCATAAGGTTCCTTTTTTCATCTTCATGGCCGAATAGGCCATGGTTTTTTTTTCTCCTTCTTTCTTTGTTTTCTTTATTTTCTCTCTCTCTCTTGAATGAAAAGGCAACTCATATATATATATATATATATATATATATATATATATATATATATATATATATATATATTGGTATCTCCAAGCATGTGAGGGGCACATGCCCCTCTCTAGAATTTTCTTGAAATTTTTGTTAAAGGATGACTTATCCTTTTTTGTCATCTTTTCTCTCTTTAATTAATTTCCCTCCTTTCTCTTTTTGTCACATGGCCAATATGGCCTCTTTGGAATTTTCATGAAACTTGGGTGAATTTCCCATTTTGCCCCTCGACTTTTCTCAATATTACGATTTTGCCCCCAACCTTCCACATTATTTCCATTGGCCATTTTGCAAACTTCTCTTTTTACCCTTGACCTCCCACAATATCTCCCTACTAATAATAGTCATAAATAATTTTATAACGACTCGTACATCAAAATGATCTTTGAAAATGATCTCGTCCTTGACTTCCCACGACAACTTCGAAATATCCAAACGTACAAAGTACGGGCTATAACATCCTCCCCCCCTTTAGAACATTCGTCCTCGAATGTTCAACTGACCTTATGGGGTCTTGTAGCACTTTGGGAGGAGGTCCCTTTATAATTGCCCTTCCTTTTATGTCCATTCCTTATCCTTCACCTTATTCTGCTTAGCCTTTACACGAATCCTCATTTTATGTCATAGGTTTCCTTTCCGATACTTAAGAATATGGTAATTCCCTCCTTGGTCTAACATAATATAGTCTCCTCCCCTTTAAAGGGGGCTCCTCATATGCCAACAGTTCTTCCTTTCAACTCCACGTACAGTATAGCATGATTTCTTATCATAAATTTTCCTTTTACTTTCCGTCGACACCCTCACATATAAGATATCATACATGTTCATATACATATGCACATATAACTAATATCGACTAACCCACAGAATACTTCCAGACACTATTCAAGCCTATCCAGATTTCAAAACCGGGACATACTTTTCATTTCTTCTTTAATCGAACCTATCGCGTGCTGCGTAGCCTTTTGTGGTCTCCAACCATCTTGTACATTCTAATTCCTCATCTGTCTCCTGGATCTACCCTTGTGAAAATTTTCAGTAAACTTCCCAGGGGGTCACCCATCATGAAATTGCTCCCACCTGAGCACGCTTAACCCCGAAACTTTGGTGGGATTCAGTGCCTTAATGCTGATATAATCGCGTCCACTTTCTCATATGCCCTTTACTACATAATCTGGAGCCAGTCAAAGTTTCACAGATCCTGAGGCATTTTCGTAACACGCCCTTTCTTGTGCAATTACCGTTTTGCCCTTTTCTAATCCTCCATATCACCTTCAAAAATTCTTATTATCCGAAATCTGTACACCACGAATGCCATCAATACCTTACAGAGTATATAACTTCATATCACATTCTTTCCATCCGGAACTGCCGGTCTCAGGTAACTGGTCAAATGTATCCACACTTACCTCCTTCCGACGTATGTAAGGCTTACAGACGGAATTTCTTATTTCATTCTCCTATGACTTGGCTCTATCGCACGATCTATGACAGAAAGAAGGTCAACAATCCCTAAATGCCCCGTAGCCTCCTGCTTATAAATGTGGCGCGCTTCACACCATAAACAGGACTCTACCGGACACGACTTTGCAGACAACCCCACGGACAGACCTTGCTCTGATACCACTTTGTCACACCCTAACCTTATTAGGGTGTGATGGGCACCCGACCCCACATCCGGAGCCGAGCGAACCCACAGACTCTTATTACGCACAGAATTTTTTTTTTTTTCAGATAAAGATAAAATGCAAAATATAGCTTTCAGAAATAATTCTTTTCGTTGCTTTCAAATTACATAAATTCTGTAGTCAAACAAAACCAATCACATATGACGTATCGGCTGATGGAGCCGCTTACTGCATCGACAACCAACACCCACGACGCCGTATCGCAAAGTCTCTAACATAGATCCGGAAATCATAACATACAAACTCGACTCGGCGGAAGACTCCGGAAAATGGAGCTTGCCATCTCCGCCGGAACATCTTCTATAATAACTTCACTATCCGGGAGTACCGCGGCATGAAACGCAAATGACCCCGAAGAAAGGGGTCGAAGACGGAATATGTACCGAGTATGTAAAGCATGCAATACGAGAAACGAACCATAATCGAAACGACGAAATAATAGGTAAATACACTACTCGATATACGTACGCTTACCTTTCAGACACAAACCATACATACCTAACTCATATGCCAGGAAAGATACCGAAAGTAAGTGGGTCAACCAGAGTACCAAAATACTTGGTTTACAATCACGGATCGCATATCCGAAGAGGTGCAGAAAAATACAGAGTGCACCGATAATACCGCGCGTCGGACGGAGTGCAGAATGTACAGAATGTTCAGACGAGGTCATATGTCGGACGAAGTTTCGGACGTACAGAGTACTCGTATGTTATATATATATCGGACGGATTACGGAACGTACGAAATATTCGGATACGTTTACTTCGAATCATATGATGTTCACACGGATTATACATATCGGAATCATATGATGTTCACACAGTCATATATCGAACATCCGTGTCGGCCCTCCTTGCGAGGGACGCGGTGAATAGACTCATCATATGCATATCAGTCATATATCGAACATATGTGTGACGTGTCCCGCCCTCCCGTAAGGGACTCGGTGAATAGAATCATAAATAGCAGAATCATATGTCATATATGCAAATAACGTGTCCCGGCCCTTTGTTAAGGGACTCGGTAATATGAAATCATGCATGTCAGAATTCTGTACCAAATATACATAACGTGTCCCGGCCCTCTACTGCGGGTCTCGGTGGATAATATCAAATGCCATCCTGGCCGCCATCCCCATATCATCATAAACATACACAGATAACGTGTCCCGGCCCGCAAGTACGAGGGACTCGGTGAATAATGCAATGAAATGCGCACGAGAACATGTCCTGGCCCGGGACTCAGTGAATCAGAATCATACCGTAGAGTACGCACGAGAACATAACATGCCCTGGCCCGGGACTCAGTGAAAGATACATTAAGCCATGCACGAGCAGAGTCGTGAGAAACCATATGCACACAAGTCCAGACTCGATGAATACGTACACTTACCGACATATGAAAATCCAGAAGCAAGTTTCGGGTCCTTCCGAATTAGTATCGTAAAAGTTATGGACATTTGAAGCGCAGAAACCTCTTCGGACCTTTCAAGCGATCCAGGATCGTGTATGAAGAGCATTAAAGCTTACAGAGAATATTCATATCAAAATACTTGTATCAAATACTTATATCACAACACTTATATCAGAATTTCTATTTCAGAATCTTACATCGAGTGCTTATATCGAATATTCATATCGGATCATTCGTGTCGAAATGTTTATATCCGGATAGTCAAACCAAAATGCTCATTTCCAAGTTACCAAATGCTTATATTAAATTCAGAACGAGAGTCAAAGGTTTCCCTAGTTATCTTACGGACATAAGGCCAATAGAACAGTACAATTAGGTCTCGGGGAATGTGGGCCCACCTCGGGTCAAGTCGGGTAACGAACATAAAAACTTGGTCATTATATCTCATTAGGTCGTCCTCAAAGATTTCAAGGCATTCCACTTTCGTTTTCGAAAGTTACGGACGTTTGGAGATTTCTTTACAATAAACGTAAATTAGTTAGTTCAATTCTATTGAATGAATAGTAACTAAATTCAACCTCGGACTTCTAGAATTGGAGTGGCCCCCGAAGCACGTATTCAAGCTTATTACATCTAGGACATGCCAAAGAAAAGAAAGGGTAAGCCTTACATACCTTTCGGACGTCTTATGCTCGTTCAATCTCGAATCCCGTTTCGCCCAGAGTTTGCAAATGGTCATGTTTACCAATTGTCAATAGTAGACTTTTTGCTTTCAAATCTTCCATTCTTCACTTGTCTACAAAAATTTGACAGCATCTCCCCGTAATTACTCCGTCCCGAGAATATGGCTCGGCCCGAATATCAACAACAACAACCACAACAATAACAATAATCATCAAAATCACACCAAAACGCATTCTAACATAAGAAATCTTCATTTCTATACACCACCTCAACTTCCAATCCGACTATATCCATTCAACCCCATATCAACACTTATGTATTTATTTACTAATTTACAATCATTTAAACATAATCAAGAGCATTTCCAACAAGTTACATAACATTCCAACAATTCCCACCAAATACCAAACTCACCCGAAATTGTCTCCCAACCCAAGAACAACACTAACTACATCCCTTGCCATATTCAACATCATACATACGGCCAACACCTCCCATGTCAACTTCAAAATTTTCATTCATTCTCTACACATTACAACAACCATAACTATCAAATTACATTACATAAAATTGGTTCATATTTTCCTACACCACACACACATGCTCACGGCCACCTCCCACATTTCCAACTTCAAGCAAAGTCATTAAACTTTCATTCCCAATATAGAGTTCACAACATCCACAACTAGAATACCACATAAAATCAACTCACTTTTGCCTACACAACACATGCACATACACGGCCATATACTAGTTCACACAACCCTCATGCAACCTCCATGTTTTCATGATTTCTACTCATTTCTACATTCCACAACATAAACAAAGTCTTCACAACCCATAAAAAGGAATGAAATCATACCTTTCTTCACAACTTCCCAACTTGGCTAAAGTGATGATTTTGCAACAAAGAGTGATTCTCTTCTTCTAAAAATCATACCATGTTGAAGAGGGACCTTAAATTAATAGGAATACATGAAGAGAAAAATTTTTTGAAGCAAGATTTCATAAGGTTCCTTTTTTCATCTTCATGGCCGAATAGGCCATGGTTTTTTTTTCTCCTTCTTTCTTTGTTTTCTTTATTTTCTCTCCTCTCTCTTGAATGAAAAGGCAACTCATATATATATATTATATATATATATATATATATATATATATATATATATTAGTATCTCCAAGCATGTGAGGGGCACATGCCCCTCTCTAGAATTTTCTTGAAATTTTTGTTAAAGGATGACTTATCTTTTTTTGTCATCTTTTCTCTCTTTAGTTAATTTCCCTCCTTTCTCTTTTTGTGGCCAATATGGCCTCTTTGGAATTTTCATGAAACTTGGGTGAATTTCCCATTTTGCCCCTCGACTTTTCTCAATATTACGATTTTGCCCCCAACCTTCCACATTATTTCCATTGGCCATTTTGCAAACTTCTCTTTTACCCTTGACCTCCCACAATATCTCCCTACTAATAATAGTCATAAATAATTTTATAACGACTCGTACATCAAAATGATCTTTGAAAATGACCTCGTCCTTGACTTCCCACGACAACTTCGAAATATCCAAACGTACAAAGTACGGGCTATAACATAAACCTGTAATGAAGTCTATATTAATCACTTCCCATTTTCAAGTTGGGATCTCTATCTCCTGCAATAATCCATCAGGCTTCTGATGCTCGACTTTAACCTGTTGACAATTCAGGCATTGGGCAACAAACTCCTCTATGTCCCTTTTCATGCCATCCCACCAATATAAACACCTGCCGTCGTAGCCCTGCAACATCAAGTACACACAATCTGCCTCTATACCGTAGCACTCCGTCAGGTGTAACCTCGAATGGGGTCTTCTCCTTTTGAAGAGCTGTATCTCTATACTGTGCCAGAACAGGGTCCTCGTACTGATGTCTCTTTACCTCTTCTATGATAGAGGGCTCAACAACTTCTCGAACAGAAACTCCACTATCTCCAGAATTAGCCAAACGGACTCCACGGGTAGCTAGCTGGTAAATCTCACGAACCATCTCCTTCCTTTCTGGCTGCATATCTGTCAAGGTACCTATAGATTTACGGCTAAGAGCATCTGCTGCAACATTTTCTTTCCCTAGATGGTATAGAATATCAACATCATAATCCTTTAGTAACTCTAGCCACTATCTCTGTCATAAATTCAGCTATTTCTGCTTAACGATGTATTGGAGAATCTTGTGATCCATATAGATATCAACATGAACACCATATAAATAATGCCTTCATATCTTCAAGGCATGAATCACCGTCGCTAACTCCGATCATGAGTAGGATAATTCTTCTTTGTGCTTTCGAGTCGTCGGGAGGCATAGGCTATAACCCTGCCATGCTGTATCAATACACAACCTAGTCCAACACCTGAAGCATCACAATAAATAACATAGCCATCTGGTCCCTCAGGAAGAGTTAGAACTGGAGCCGTAGTCAACTTGTCTTTCAGCAACTGGAAGCTTTGCTCACAAGCATCAGTCCACTGGAACTTAGCTGCCTTCTGAGTTAGCCTCGTTAACGGCACTAAAATCGAGGCAAACTATTTTACGAATCTCTTGTAATATCCTACTAGCCCCAGCAAACTGCGTACCTCAGTAGGTGTCGTAGGTCTGGGCCAAGTCTTTACTGCCTCAATTTTCTGCGTATCTACCTCGAATACCGTCGCCCAATAATATGCCCCAAGAATGCCATCGAAGTCAACCGTAATACGCACTTAGAAAATTTAACATACAACTTCGGTGCCGGAGTACCCTAAGTACCGTCCTCAAATGGTCTGCATGCTCCTCTTCTGAATGTGAATAAACCAGAATATTATCAATAAATACAATAACGAATGTATCTATGAATGGTTTGAATACCCGGTTCATCAAATCCATAAACACCGCTGGAGCATTGGTCAGCCCAAAAGACATCACTTTAAACTCATAATGCCCGTATCGGGTCCTGAATGCCGTCTTCAGAATATCTGCCTCCTTTACCCGCACCTGATGATAACCTGACCGTAAGTCTATTTTCAAAAAACACTTAGCACCCTGCAACTGGTCAAATAGATCGTCAATACTAGGGAGGGGATACCTGTTCTTTATCATTACTTTATTCAGCTGCCTATAATCAATACACATCTGCAGCGACCCATCTTTCTTGCTCACAAATAATACCGGTGCTCCCCAAGGTGATGTACTAGGCTTGATGAAGCCTTTTTCTAACAAGTCTCTCAGTTGCTCCTTTAATTCCTTCAGCTCTGCAGGAGCCATTCTATAAGGCGGAATATATATAGGCTGAGTATCTAGCAATACGTCTGTAGTGAACTCTATCTTCCGTTTTGGAGGAAGACCTGAAAGTTCATCTGAGAATACATCTAGGAATTCATCAACTATCGGGACTGACTGAAGAGCCGGTACCTCTGCTTTTATATCATGCACTCGAACCAGATGATAAATATAACCTTTTCTAACTATCTTCCTTGCCTTGAGGTATGAAATAAACTTACCCCTCGGCGATCTTGTATTCCCTCTCCACTCTATAATCGGCTCTCCTAGAAACTGAAATTGAACTATCTTTTCTCTATAATCGACATTAGCATAACAAGAAGCCAACAAATCCATACCCGTAATAACATCAAACTCGGTCATGTCTAACTCTATAAGATCTGCTATGGTATGACGACTATATATAACCACCGAAAAATTTCTATATACTTGCTTAGCTATGACAGAATCTCTTACCGGTGTAGCTACCTCAAATGGTTCTATCAACTCAAGTTCTATTCCGATTCTACTAGCAAGAAAGGGGGATATATACGATAAGGTGGAACCCAGATCTGTCAATGCATATACGTCCCGGGAGAAAATCGATAATATACCTGTAACCACATTCGGTGACTGATGCAAGAAAATAAAGACAAGATAGAAAAGAAAACACAATTGATAAACAATTAGACAATAACTAGAAGAACTAGTCCTAGTTACCTTCCAAAAGGATCAAAGGCACCTATCTTATGCAGCAATCCTCAAGAGAATCTCTTGCAAATTGAATGATCAAACGGGGGTTGTACAATTTGGAGTCCACCAAATCACAACAAGTCTCAACTAGAGAGAAAAGTTCAATATTCATATATTTCAAGATAGGTATCTTTCAAATGAATTACGAGCACCTTTAAATAAGGTTCTTAAAATATATTAGTCAAAAGAAATAAATGGAAGTGTAGTCTTCTAGGTGCATAGAAGGCTACAAAATGCATACTCCTAGAAGCCTAGAAAGCCACTACACATTATGAAAGTCAAAATAGCCTTTAATAAGCCTAGAAAACACAAAAAGGGAAGCTTCCTTCGTTCACATTAGACCAGCCCCTCATGTTCGCACTAGAGCTTCAAGAAGTCCTAATTTGGGCTGCTAGACTTGTTCTTTCTATGGGGCAGATCTTGGGCTTCAATCCACATCCTCTCGGCTTCAATTTGGGTCTCCTCGCTCGAACACTTGAGTCGTCACCATGGTAATTTGGATTGCATCATCCTCCCTTTCTTGGAAGAATTTCATCCTCGAAATTACAACATTAATATCAACATCGACCGCAAAGATCAATCCTAACCACATCATTATGACATAGTTGGATCATCATCATGGCTATATGGACTATATCATTCTCCCCCTCTGAAAAGAATTTGTCCTCAAATTCGATCCTATAGCAACATGGACGAGAATGAGTATGTACGGCCTTCCAAATCTCGAATCGGGTAATAGTTAAGTAGCAATATGAGTGAATAATCATGATATAAAGTAAGAGTGCTACAAAGCACTTCAAAGATAATAGAAGAGATTACCGTCATGGATTTGGAAAGCCCAAGAAAGAAGCGTGAGCCAAAACCTACCATCTTCATGGAGTTTGCAAGTCATGGTCGCATACCACAATGATGTCCAGGGAGGATCTTTCAACGGCTCTCCACCGATTCACCTTAAAATACACTAAATTATTTCCAAGGCTAAGTACAAAACAAGTAGAATAACTCAACTCCCAATACAAGCAATGTGACAATGTACACCCCTAAAGTCATCAATTCCAACAAGTTATAAACCTTATGATCAATTCCGGGGTCAAAAACAAAAATGGTCAACACATCAAGCTTAGAATATGTCTCAAGCATATCTACTAGTAACTCAAATAGTAACAACAAACAAGAGTGCCAATGATGTATCCAATTACTACAAGAGTACTGCAGAGAAGCTACGAATCATGAGGTAAGAATATGTGCCATCATTGATCTTAGAAACATGAAAGGGATCAAACCATGTGTAATGACCAGATTTCTCATACTTCGCTCATCTTTTCCTTTGACAAGAACTCACAAAAAAGTCAAATAAGCAATCAAACTTATCAAAAGGAATAATTTTACCTCTAAGATCGTGACTACTATACTAGGATTCAAATTCATAACTTTCACATTTCAAGCTAAGGAACTTGGTATAGCCTATCTCAAGTGAGTGATCCATGTAAGGATCACAATAAGTAAAGTAATAGACACTAGAACTAGCATCCACCATTCTACTTTCCTTTTCCGCTTCAAGCTTATTCACACCTAGAGATTTCAACTCAAATTCTGCTCCTAGTGAGAACTCATCCTCAAATTCTTCTTTACTATTAAAGAATTCTGCACTACTTTCCCAATCCTCTTCAAGATCACTTCCTATATGTCTAGAACACTCAAAGCCATACTTTAAGTCCTCTACATGATACAATTCGAGTGGCATCAAGACCTTTTACAAGGAGCCAAGCGAGGGAACTTCAAGCTATGCAAGCATTGTTCATGAGGAGAGGCATACTTGAATACACCCTAGCACCTTCCCGGGGATTTCAAGTAGTCATAATAGCATGGGAGGATGGTTTGGAGAAGAGGGTCAAGATGGTCATGCTTGCAATGTGGCTATTACTTGATGATTTGCAAATTCAAGCTTTGTTCCCAAAAGAAGACACTCAAACAAGGCCCTTACTTCATTAAGGGTAAAAGTGTAATAATGTAGTTGTCTTCTTTTGAGCTTTAGTATAAATAGTAATTTGTTTCATTTGGAAGACTTAGCATTTTTTGAATATTGATATTGGATATTGTAAAACTCTTGAGAGTTGAGATCTTGTGAAACCTTTGATTGAGTAATTGTTGAGAGGATTGATTATTAGGGAATTCCAAATCCCTCTTGGTCATCCTAGGAATTTGGTGTCTCTTTTGTTCTTAATTTAGAGGTCTTAGTTTTCTATAACTTTGGTTGCTAAATTAGATCTTAAGTTGTGTCAAATTATCTATCCTTTTTTTTTCTTGCATTTTAATTCTATTTTCGTTTTTAATCTCGTATCAATTGGTATCAGAGCTTGGATTAGATTTGTTCTATCAAATCTAGCCTAGGGTTTGTTGCCAAAAAAAAAATCTGCAAATTTTCCACCAAAAAAATCCCCCCCAAAAAAAATTGTGTTTGTTTTGTTGTTTTGTTATTAGATTCTTGTTCCTTAGTACGTTAGGGTTTCAAATCTTCAAATTTCGTGTCATTTGGGTCAATATTGAAGAATCTACCATTGTTGGGTTGAAGCTTTAGAACAAGTTGAAGAACAACTTGGTGGGTTTTGATTTGTGACGAAATTGGGAGTTGATAACCATTGGGCTTTGTTCTACTAGGTTAAGGGAGCCTAAAGCCGAAATTTGGGGGTAAAATGAGTTGATTTGAAGGTAGCTAGAAATTTGAATGTTCATGTGTTCTTGAGCTATCTTCATAGATTCAAGTGGAGAAGAAGACTCAAAAGGAAAGTTAGATCCAAAAGTTTATACCCAAGTTTTGGAAAAGTATTTTTTTAGCCCCAAATGGAATGGTCCTAGGTTGAGCGGGTCCATTGTGCCAAAAAAAGTCAACAAACCTAGCCCAACATCCAAGAAATCACGTGCTATACGTCGTCACTGAAGCAAAGATACGGTCCAAATTCACGGACCGTAAAAGAAGTACGGACCGTCAATCCAGTCCGTCGAATTGATGCTTGGAAAAGTTGAACACTGTTGGAGATCTACGGATGCTATATACGGACCGTAAATAAGATACGGTCTGTAGATTTGAAAGCAGTTCCCAACCGTAGATTGCAGTGAAATTTGCTACGTTACTCTTGCTGATTTACGGTGACCATATACGGACCGTACATTTTATACGGACCGTATAATTGAAGAAGTCCCTTCCGTAAATTTGAAGTCCAAATTCGTAGATTCTGTTCCCCATTTACGGACTACATCTACGGTCTGTCAAAAACATACGGACCGTATAACTACACCCAGTTCAGACTGTAAATTCCAACAACGAAAAGGTATATTTGATTCAATTCCTTCACTTCTTTTTCCAAAAATTTCCCTTGATCCTCGGTTGGTTGTTTGTCTCCTTATTTCTCAGGTAAGGAACAAAAAAAAAAATTATCAGTATAGAAATTTTTCAATTTTCGTTGCTTCAAATTGATACCTTGGATCAATTGGGGCTTCAAGACTGCGTTTTCAAGTTATCACCTACTTGGGCCCGAAATTTTATTTATTTCCTGATTTTTTCATTCCATTTTCTTGTGTCTCTTAACTAGTAGCCATTTAGTAGTTGTTCCTACTTGTGTTTACTAGTTCTTGTGTTCGCATTTCTTTCGTGCCAATTCTTTCGTGTTTTTCTTCGTTTTTGCTTCGTTGTTAATTTCTTGGTTCAAGTCCTTTAGATTGAATAGAGTCGTTCGTCTTTTTTAGTCTAACAAGAATCTATTCCGACCAAGATTAGAATTTGAAACCTTGTGACTAGTCGACATTAACAAGCACGCAATCTTTGGCGGAAGCAATCTGTGAGGCAATTAAAGGTTCGCATACTTGAGCGATTGTGAGTTGATTTTACTAATCTAACGTGTTTGCTCGTTTTGTTGAGTGTCTTTAATAGGTACTATGGCTACGGAGGATGAAACACAAGTTCCCACCGGGGAACTCACGCTAGTTGATGTAATGAGAGCCTTGTAAGCCTTGAACGATAAGGTTGGGAGTATGGGTGGTCGAATGAAAAACATGGATGGTCGGATGGAAAACTTAGGAAGTAGGGTGGAAGCAATTGAAGGAGGTAGTAGGGAGGTCTCGTATTCGCCCCGAGTGAAATACCAAGGAGGCACAAGTGGAGCTACTAGAAGCACTTCACTTACATTGCCACCCGAAGACCTTCCATCATCTATATAACCCCACTCCCCAAAACACTCCCCAAAACACCCCTCAAAACACAACTCTCACCCCACCAAACAACATTCGCATAGGCCAATGGAACAAACCACCCTCACAAGATCAAACTCCAAATGACCCATATCCAAACGACCCACCCCTAAATGATCCACACCAAAATGCACCAATGCCACCCCAAGACCGTCCAAACATCCAACGACCAAATGAGAAAGAGATAGAGGAAGCTATACTTGAGCAAGAACGTTATGGTGACTAAGGTTGGAGGCCATGAGGGCAAGCACAAGGAGGTTATCGAGGGAGGGGTAGAAGGCATGGTCCTAACACTCACATGGGTAGGCAAAGAGGGTACCAAGCTCGTGAAGGGTACCAAGGTCGTGATCATCAAGGTTATGATGGCGATGGAGATTTCAACGAGAACCACGGTTATGGGGGAGGGCGAGACACGAGTCTCAATTCTATCAAGGTTACTCTCCCAGTCTTCAAAGGAGGAAGTGAGCCCGATGCATTTCTTGATTGGGTGATGTATTGTGATAGAATCTTCTTGACGAATGACATGTCCGAGGTGAAAAAGGCGTCTTACGCCATAGCTCAATTCGAAGGGCATGTGTTATATCCCGTACTTTTGCGTATTCGGGAAATTTGAAAAAAAAAAAATTGTGACTTGAAAGAATAAGGCAATATTTTGATTTTGGTCAATATGTGTGTTGTTGTTCTTGAAAAATATGAATGTGAAACATTGAGGAAGGCCAAGGCAAAATTGGAATTTTAGAAATTAGTTCCGGGAATTTGCGAACAAGATTTATAACCAATTGAGCTCAAAAAAAAAAAAAAAGAGAAATTAAGGCCCAAGGTGGTAGTAGTGGCCGGCCATGGTCCATGGAAATGGCCCAAGCCCTTATAATTGGTCATGTGACAAGTCATGTGATCAATTCATTTAAGAGGAGATAAGTTTCATGAATATTCAAGAAAAATCAAACAAAGAGAGAGTGAGAACTTGGGGAGGCCTTCGGCCGAACCCCATCAAGAACAAAAAAAAAAAAAAATTTCCAAGTTCATCAATTATGATCCAAAAATCTCTCTCTTCTTGAATTCTTGATAAGTTCAAGATGCTCTCCGACGTGGTATAATTATTTTAGCGAAAGGATGACACTTGTAGCAAGTGGAAAATTGAAGAATAGGTAAGAATTTTTAAGAATTTCATCCTTTTAAGTTATGGAATAAGTGTATATGTTATAACGATTAGAATTGAATGAGGATTATGGAATTGTGGTGTGTGTGTGCATGGCCATGTGTGTGTGTGGAAGGGTGTGTGGCCGTGTGGTATGCATGGTGTAGGAAGGAAATGAAATGAAATTCATTTAGGTTACTAGTTGTGTCGTTATGACATTTATGACGTAAATAAAGGGTTAACGATCTAAGTTGATATTGAAATGGCATGTATGCCATTATGGGAAATTATGTGATTTTTATACGATTTTTATATAAGTATGGAAATAAGATTCTAGATGGGAATTATGATTGTTGTTGATGAATTTGGGAGACGAAAATGTGTTATGAATATCTATGTTGAAGAATGGAGGTTTTGAATGAATTATGATTTCGGTGGGATTTTTGTATGTTTTGCAAATATTTTGTATAATGGTATTG
>NW_026727220.1:0-34879 GCF_029784015.1 Lycium ferocissimum | reverse complement strand
TTTGGGACGGGCCATTTATACCCCCGCGTTTTTGATATTTTTGGCCGGTTTAGTTTTTTCGTTTTATATAACCGAGAAAAATTTATATTTGTGTCCGAAAAGATCGTTTGTGACTGGTTTTATAATGTTTTTGGGTGCCCCGGCACAGTCACCCACGGGGGGGTTTGACAATGGAAATATAGAATATAACATGAAATAAAAATAAACTGTGTATCTGATTGCCTCATAAGGCGGATACCGTGCATGCTTAGCTTTCTTTTAAAAAAACATTCCTCATATATATATATATATATATATATATATATACACACAAATAATAGTGCTGCGGAACATGCAGCCCGATCCATAAATAAATAATAGTGCTGCAGAACGTGTAGGCCGATCCATAAATATTTTATATTGCTGCGGAACGTGCAGCTCGATCCATATATCATACCATCATCTTACATATATATTGCCGTGGAACGAATGACCCGATCCATTTATCCCATATATCCCGCGACCGGGACGATATCCAGCTGATCAGGTGGCTATGCGTATATAACGCCTCACCTTTCCCCTTACCCCATATGTACATATAAATATATATATCATATACATGTATAACATAAGTAGCATGCATGAGATCTAAGTAAAAGTTATCACTTTATCGGAGTGACGTAAGGTCGGTAGCCTCCGATTATATTATGGAACAATTATCATCGCTATATCTCACCTTGAAGAAACAATGATTATAAGGTGAAATCAACAAAAATGAGTGGAATCAAGAAAATCTTGAAATAAGCTCAGTAATCTCATCTTAGCATTAAAATTATAAGCTTTGGAATTTCTAGAATTAAAATCATCATCATCATGTTCATCATAGAAAACATATCATCTTTAGTATCATAAAAAGCTTTTAAGAATCATGAACTTCTAACTTTTGGAAGTAAGAAGGTTGTGGAAACATATATGGAATCATAGCATAGGAATCATGCCTTTTGAAAGAAAGGGACTAGCCTTAACATTCCTGTTTAGCCTCCAATTATCTACACTTATTCGTCCGAGCTCGCAAGGCTACATTTAAGAGGATTCACACAATCGTTAGACTCATAGTAGTATATTTGTGCTAAACATTCAAGTCAAACTATTTTATATCCTGTTGAAAATCGGGCAGCATCTCCCCTGTTTATATGCCTAGCTCGGAATCTCCATCAGCAACCAACAACAACAACCACAATACCAACATTAATAACATCATTTCCAACACCAATATGTACCATAAAACAGCCCACACACTGTTTTTCAACTTCCATACCTAACCAACTTACTACAGAATTATTTAACGACTTTATCTTGAGAATAAGCCTTAAATAATACCAAAAGAGAAAGATTCATACCTTAATCTTGTTGAAGTAGCAATATCCTTGATATCCACGTCAAAATCCACCGAAAAAAATACTACAATCACAACCACGCGCTATCCGGACCTAAACTAATATTCCGTCACTTGAAAATTGCTCATTTTTTTTTATATACTCACACCCTCAACTACTTTTTTAGAATTTTCTAGGGGAATATGATGAAAAAAAAGGGGTTATTAATCTTTATATAAGGGTCAAATTCGGGTCGGGTCACTGTAGCAGTATTGTAGCAAGTCGGTTACTGTAGCAGTACTGTACCACACGTTTCTGCTCTGTCAGCCGAACTTGTAACGTCCATAATTCTCCACTCCGATGTCCTATCGGCGAGCGGTTTGTTGCGTTGGAAACTAGACTTGACGAACTTCATTTTAGGATTTTGAAACACTTTAAAAAACTTCATATGCTAAGAGATATTCTTCCCTCAAGTTTGACAAAAATCTTCTCACGAAACTTTACCCGTCCTTTCTCCAAAGTCGTACTACTCCATTTCTTCCGCTTATTTCCTTACAAAACCTTCCGGTATACCTTATATACATCCTTTACTCATTAAATATACTAAATAATGCTTGATCCTTATATTTCAAAGTTGTTTTACTTAACCCTAGCTCAACGTACTTATGTTTCAAATTTGATAAGTGTTCTTCGAATATACGGGGTGTAACATCCGACCATTAAGGTGCGGTGAAATATATATACTATCTTGTCTGGCCATTAAGGCGTGGTGAAATATATATAGTATCTTGTCCGTCCATTAAGGCGCGATCTTGTCCGGCCATTAAAGCGCGGTAAAATATATATAGTATCTTGTCCGGTCATTAAGGCACGGTCTTGTCCGGCCATTAAGGCGCGGTAAGTATCTAAATTACTCACACATAAATATATATAACATGCACGAGAGCCTAATTAAATGTTACTATTCTATCGGAGTGACGTAGGGTCGGTAACCTCCGATTTATATTATGGATTATTCATCATCGCTATATCTCATCTCGAAGGAACGAATAACATGAGATGAGACCAACAACAATGAATAAGATTGAGAAATCATGAAATAACTCAACATTCTCATATCATTATTGAAATCATAACTTGAGACGTTTAAAAATAAAATCATCATTGTCGTAGTCATCGTAGAAACATTCTCATCTTTAACATCATAAGAAGCTTTAAGAGTCATAAAATTCTAGCTTTTGAAAACAAGGAGGTCATGGAAACATTTATGGAATGATAACATAGGAATCATGCCTTTGAAAGAAAGGGACGAGCCTTAACATACCTGTGCGGCCTGCTATTATCTACGCTTATCTGTCTGTACTCGTAAACTTACATTCAAGAGGATTCGCACTATCGTTAGACTCATTGTTATATGCTTATGCTAGGTCTTAATATTAAACCATTATATATCTCATTTAAAATCGGGCAAAGATCTCCCCCCGTTTATATGCTTAGCCCGAAATCTCAATTCAACAACCAACAACAACAACAACAATACCAACATCAATCATAATATTCTCAATAGAAAAATACTCCATAAAATAACCCACACAATGTTTTTCAAGTTTCTCAACTAACCAACTTGTTATACGACAATTTTTATTAACTTTATCTCCGTAAATAGACTGAAATCAATATTAATAAGGAGAGATTCATACCCTATTCTTGTTAAGACAGCAATATCTTCAATATCCACTTTGAATTCACTCCAAAATCCACCGCAAAACAATACTAGAACCATAACTATACGCTACCTGAGCCTCGGTTAACCAAAATCACTTCAAACTCTCAACTTTTTATGACACAATTGCCCTTTGTGTGTGCTTCCTTTGATCTGATTTTTTTGGTGAAAAAAAAATGGGGTTTTGCCCCATTTATAAGGTTCTAAATTCAGGCCGGGTCACTGTAGCAAGTCAGTTACTGTAGCACGCGTTTCTGCTCTGTCAGCCTAACTTATAACGTCCATAATTCTCTACTCTGATGTCTTATTGACAAATGGTTTATTGTGTTGGAAACTAGACTCGACGAACTTCATTTTAGGCTTTTGAAACACCTTAAAACTCCTTATATACCTAGAGATATACCCCTTCAAAGTTAACTAAAAATTTGCCCAAAATCCTACCAACTTTTTTCCAAATTTTCGTCAAACCTATTTTCTTCGATTTGCTTGATCCCGGAACCTTTAGATACTTGCTTATAACACTTGTTAAGAGTATTCATTAGCCTTATAAGGGTTCCATGATCTCTCCGAGCTTATGTTAGTTTACTTACAATGCAAACGGTGCAAAAAAAATTGAGGTGTAACATTCTTCCCCCCTTAGGAACGTTCGTCCTCGAATGTTAAGCTCTTAGGGATTTCTACAAAAAAATTTGTCAGAGTTTCCCCTGTAATTGTACTACTACTATCCTATCACAATAACCCAAAGTAGGTAATGCCTCACAGGGCTACAACATCAATACCCATGGTGGCCACACACGACCAAGAAATCATTCAATGAAGTATCACATATCTGAGGATAGTGGTGTTTCTGGCTGGAGCTCTTTTTTCTCATGAACATAATCAGAAGTCAACTAGTATCCCGATCTCGTTCAGTCCCCGTTACAGTAATCTTGCCTTATTATGTCACGGCTGCTCGTCGTCCTGCGAATACTCTTTTTTTTTTCTCGCTCTTTATTTCCCTATTTGTCACGACCCGAGCTACGGGCCGCGACGGGTATCCGGGGCTAACCACCGAACACCGCTCACTTACCCGCTTATCTACTATCATTCATACTATATGCTCATAATCATGCAAAACTGGAATCTTTCTGAAATACATTTGCTTTTATAAACATAAGCCCTTCGGCTATCCAAAATAATATATACATGCATATACATAAAAGCCATGGGACCAGACTATCCACACTGCGTATCTACGAGCCTCTACCGGAAAACTAGACATCTGGACGGGACAGGACCCCGTCGTGCCCAAAATGAATATACAGATATATATATATACCAAAAGAGAAATCCGTGGCACTTCCGGAATATGGAGTGCTCTCAAATCAACTGCTAGCTCCTATGAGTCCGGGCCACCTCCCCCGCCTACCTCGCGTATGAACACACGCGTCCGAAGAAAGGACGTCGCACGAATATTGTACGAGTATGCGAGGCATAAAAAATAAGGAAGCATCAATAAACCGAGGAGGCATAAAACAAGGAGCCATCTCAGAATCGATCCGAAACATAAGGATGATCATGCATGCCGACTTACTTTCGTACTCATCATCATATCATATATACATAACCGTAATAATCGCCCGACCATATAGGTGTGGTGTAATAATCAATATCATTAGCATCATCAATAGCTCAGCGTCCAGGCATCTGCGCGTCCAAGATATTATCTCATGCCGCCCACTAGTGGTGTACCGCCCATGCCATTTGGCCATGGTGTGTATAGCGCCCGCCTTGGGTGGATCCGCCCGGCCATATAGGCGCGGTGATATCATCATATGCTTATTACATCGTGCTTATCATAACATGCTTATCATAACATACTTATCATAGCTCATCATAGTATGCTTGACATCATATACGTATTACAATACATGCATAGGGACTCTTAGCTATTCATACTTTATCGGGTGACGCAAGGTCGTGGCCCCGATGTCATTATGAGCATTCTTACGTATTCTGCCTCACCTCGAAGGAACAAGCATAGGTGAGTGTGCACAATGATCAATATCATTAAATTACATATATTACAACATTAGCTTCTAGAGCATCATCTCATAGGCTATAGCACTTCTAGACTTTAGCTTGCTATCATCATTTTCGTATTCATCTTATATTTCTTATCTCGTATAGCTATTCATGAGAGAGGACTCTTAACTTTCTTGGAGATGGAACATTCATAGTAAAAGGAGAATTTCATGCCATGGGACTCATGCCTTAGAAGGAAAGGGATTAGCCTTACATACCTTTGTCGCTTAGCTACTCTATCGCTTGTTCGTTCTCCTTAATGCGCTTGTCTATACCTTCAATGGAATTCATATCGACATTAGCTATGTCATCGTAAAACATACTTACTAAAGCTATAGAAATTTGGGCAGCGCTTCCTTTTTTTATACTACTTTCCGCCATATTTCATATCAACTCCCAACATTCATAATAATCATCACAATATGATTAACAACAATCATCATTCATTCATCTTATTTGCATTTCATAATCTCACTTCAATTTCCCATAATCATGACTAAAAACCCATCGTCGTATTCTTTCGTATTCAATGCTCATTTCAGGTTCTATAGGTCATTTATAACACATCTATATCATCAACATATTCATTTCCATGATTCAATCCACTACTAACCACTAATGACATTATTCATCCCTTTAATGACCCATTTGTTGTACTCTTCTACAATCCATGAATCTTAACTCAATAATACTTCAAATAACATGAAAAGTTCATGAAACTTACCTTAGATGTTTTAGGAACAAGCCTTGGTTGCTAATACTCCTCTTTGAGCAAAACCCTAATTTTTCTCCATTTGGATTTCTTGACTTGGATGATCTTTGATGATTCCCTTTACTCTTGATTCACTTATTTGATGTTGTTGATCCTCAAATATCCTTGAAAACTTGTGTAATAATTGAGAGAGAGATTCTAGAGAGAAGTGGTGTAGTGTAGAAATGAAATGAAATAAGCCTTGGTCCTCATATTTAATGAATTCGAAATCTGTGCTGAGGTGAACAGTGGTCGTCCATGGAGGTTTACGGTCCGTATCCCACTTTACGGACCATCCCTCGCGGTCGTATTTAACCTTAAGCAGAACCAGAAACCTTGGCAAAGATGCATGGTGATTTACGACCATGGTTTACGGGCCGTATTTCACTTTACGGTCCGTCCACCAGGTCGTATTTAACCATTTCTCCACTGGCAGAAAGTTGAAACCTTTGCATGCCATTTTACGACCTGGCTATTTACGGACCGTATTCCACTTTACGGTCCGTATTTGGACTTCACGACCACTGGGCAGTTTTGCCAACTTCCAACTTTTCACCTTTCTAGACTTTTTATTCTACTCATTCCCATCCATTTACATACATTGCCCATGAAACATTATACATTCGCACTCCTCGCTCTCATCACTAGTTCGTCCACTTGCGTACCATCGGGAAATTTTTCGAGGTGTAATACTATTAGTGGGAAACTCCTTTGTTTACTCTTTCGATGCTGCCTTGAGCTATCCCTTCTTATACTTGTTGATCTTTTATGCACATTATATTGTCTCCTAGTAATTCATTGGTTAGGCTCTCTGATCCCTTACAACTTCATCATAATTCCACTTACACTGACTCCCCACAGTACTTTATTAGTAATAAGTCCCTACTCTTAACGATTATGTTTCTCAAGCTATCCATCCCAATTCTTTTCCAAGATCAGCTATAATAATATCCTCAACACATTCTCTTAAGTACTTACATACGTAATGCTTCCTCACCATCTTTATTATTCCTCGTAGCAGGGTTATGCTTATAATAAGCTAATAATCATAGTTCAACTAATTCATAACCCAGAACAACTTCAAGCTCCTATCAAAACTCTTCCTTTAATTTCCTTTCCTCAAATCCTACAGTATGAATTTATAATTATAGAGCTAAGGCAAATTCTCACTTTACCATAACTTCCTCCCAACATCAGTATACTTATCTTTGACTCCCTTATACTGGTGATTACTTAGCTAGTTGTTATTCTTCATTGGCTTTCCATCATTGCCTCTATACCATTTTGTTGGACATAACCTCAAATTGATGGTTCATATAGTCCATAACATACACTCTCATATTCGGTATGGTTAGTGACTCATGAGATACTTTCCAATCTCCGGCAATACTACTATCTTTCTATTATAAAACATCACTCCCCCTCTCTTGGAGATCACCAAGCCGCCTATCATTATTCCTTTTGTTCGATTCTTACTCCTTCCGACACTAAGATTCCTTTTTGTTGTAACCTAAAGTGTCCTTTGTATTCATCATCCTTTTCACCATCCTCTCGATAATTAACTTGGAGACCATTCTTACTCTCTTTGTCGCTCTTTAGGACATGTCACATCGTATCTGGGTGCGGTACAATTTCCCTGGTACGAGGGATTCAAACCACGGTCTAGAAACATCATATCTCACATTATTTTCTTTGACTCGTTAATTCCCCTTATTTTCCTATCATACTTTCTTTCTTATACCTGCCCCATAATATACTTATTTTCAATCCGTTATTTTTTTTTTTTTTTGATACATTCTCGAACTTTGGCTTTTTCAAACTAACACATTTCTTTCTTTGGAATTTTTGGGAAGGTCATAATTCATTTCGGGACTAAATCTGCTCTTCCACCCTTTTTAAGGATGTTCTTATACACTGGTAACCTTTGAATATTAATCATTTTTTATAATCACCTGGCCGACCTTAACAAGCCTTCTACCCCTCGGTTCCTTATAATGTCGGAGTTCCTTTCATCACCTGGTTGGACTCATTTCCCTCTCTGCTAGTTGAAGCCTTGTATCAGATCAAAATGTTCATACATATCAGATCCAATGCGGGTGCCTCCTTTATCGTCTTTTCACTTCAATCTTTCATGACTAAAAATTCCCTGGGCTGATGAATCAATAGGGATGGCGGAATTCATTAAGCCCTTTGTAGAATGTCCGATTATGCCTCGCTCCTTTAATCCATAGCCATTTTCCACAATTATCTTCTTAATACCCTCTAGATTCTTCTTCCTCTGGGTTTCCACTTCTGGTTTACGTCCATATTATACCATTAAAGGCTAATATTTCATGCCATCCATTCCCACGTGTCATCCTTTCATTCTCTTAGCTTATTTGTCCCGTAATTCTCCTTAACTACTTGTTTTCATTACAGCTATGCATCATAATTCTTCCAGTGTTATGCCGATTCTTGTTCTTATCATGAAATCCTTACAAAGTACACCCTTTTCTTTCTTCTTTTGCCAAGTCTTCATTTTCCTTTCTGACACTACGGCTGGTTCATGTTTATGCGTATCCCCCGTGTACCATCCTATTTCCTTTATAATCGAATCTTTGTATTACTTATCAAGGTTCTTATCCCATGTTACTGATGTTTTGCCTCTTAGCCAGACTTGTTTACTTATTATCCTTTCTCCTGTCTTTGGTGATTGTTTGATGTTCTTTAATCAATCCATTAGTGTACTTTTCTTACTTTCATCCTCAAGACCTTCCTTGAGTCCCTTTTCTCTAAAGCACTCTTCTCCACTTGCTATTTTTATGGTATTGTCCCTGAAATTCATAAAATATCCTTTCCGAAATGCAAATCCGTTCTATTGCTAAATCATCTTTTTGGAAGGCTTTCCCATTTTTGAGGTAATTATGTCAGTATGGCTGCACATTTACCTCTTCGACTGCCTCTCAAGAGCTAGAAATCCCTTGGCATTTTTTTGCAAAACCTGCTTATTTTCTCCCAATTCACATCCGTATTCGTTGTTACTGCCCTTCAGTCCCACTTATCAGAATCTGATTTCGAACCTTTTATATTCGTCTTCCATTCCATACTACATACTCCATTCTTTCCATATACTTACTTTCAAGACTCATCCGAATGATTGTTTGCCGCTGCACTTACCTTCAAGATTCCCATCTTGAAGCTTGAGTTAACCCCCCCCCCCCTCTTTTTTTTTACAACATACCTCTGTTGCTTACACCTCTCCTTTCCTCAGGGAATCCTAATCTTCTTACCCATGTATACTCACTTTCTCCCTTTTCCCTGATATGATTGCATCAGGATTATCCAACTTTACTTTAGAGAGACTAAAGTCGCCTTGCCCAGTAACACTTATCACTTGAACTTCAATACCTCGTTCGATTAGCACCTTTAACACATCGCAACGTCAATTATCGGGGCATGTAACTGATTGACGACACACAGAATATCGTATATACCTCGCCTAACACCTTACCTACAAAATATTCCCAATACAATTTTAAACTCGTCCTAGTTTTGTAAATGTAATATGTCTCCTCTCTCTTTGTCAAGCCAGTCCGCCTTATCTCTCACAATCATATGGGGTTTCCAACCGTGAGTTTCACACGCTTCTAATTTCCCTCAAGCTATTTTAGTCCCTCATCCTTCTCTTATGTCCAAATTTGTAGGACTCTTAGTACACTTCCCAGGGGTCACCCATCCTAGTATTACTTTCACCCCAAAGACGCTTAACTTTGAAGTCCTGATGGGATCCGGTGCGTTAATGCTGGTACGATTGCATCCACAATTGTCACACCCCGATCTTACTAGGGTGTGATGGGCACCCGACCCCATATTCGGAGCCGAGCGAACCCGCTGACTCTTATTGCACGTATGAACTACACCATTTTTTTTTTTGACTAGCATTAACACGAATAGCACAATTAAGAACATAGGCCAATAAGCTTTACGATCATACTATACAGCGACGGGGACAGTCAAAAGTACAAATAGCTACTGTACATATCTGTCTACGAGCCTCTAAACATAGTACACATATACATAGGAAGGGCCGAGTACTGCCGTGCCCGAATATATATACAAAAGTAGTACCAAGGAACTAGGGCTCCGAAACAACTGGAGCGCTGCAAAAATGCTGCTGAGGGAACTCCTAGGGATCGGTCCGGTTGTCGCCGACTCGCGCATGAAACGCAGCGTCCACAAGAAGGGACGTCAGTACGAATAGTGTACCGAGTATGTAAGACATGGAAAATAACATAAACAGGAGCATAGATTATAAGTAACAATATCGCGGTCATGGATATATATATTGAGGTAAGAAAGTAACTTTGTGCATAGGAACACCCCTTTCGTGCCGGATACCATGCATGCTTGTTTTTCCTTTTTAAAAGGAAACATTTCTTTTCATAGACATAGAAAATAGAATTTATGTCATATCATAGGGTATCATAGTAGCATAGCATATCATAGTGTATCATAGTAGCATAGCATATCATAGTGTATCATAGTATCATAGCATAGCATAGTATATCATAGTATCATAGCATAGCATAGTATATCATAGTATCATAGCCTAGCATAGTATATCATAGTATCATAGCATAGCATAGTATATCATAGTATCATAGCATAGCATAGTATATCGTAGTATCATAGCATAGCATAGTATATCATAGTATCATAGCACCGAACAGTGTCGGCTCGCCCACATAGCACCGAAATACATCGGCTCGCCCATATATCCCGCGTCCGGGATGATAAGCCAGCTGACCAGGTGGCAATGAAACATAGTTTCCTTCCCAATTCCCAAGTATCCCTACCCCCCACCCCAGGTACATATACATATATACATAGGTAATATAAGCATGCAGGAGAGCCCAAGAAATATCATGTATCCATCGGAGTGACGTAAGGTCGGGAACCTCCGATTATATTATAGAGTAATTAAGGGCGCCTATCTCACCTTGAAGGGATGATTAATGTAAGGCGAGACTATTAGTGGAGAGCGATGTCATGAGGAAGCATAAAACAGGACCATAAGGCATCGTTTCGTATACTTGGAATCTTTAAAGGAAAACATTATCCATGAGTAGGGTTGAGGATTCAAGAAATAGTTTAACGTTTCATATCGGCACTGGAATCATAGACTTAGAACCTTTAATCATAGAATCATCATAGAGCCATAGTCGTCGTTTTAGTCAGTAAGGCTTGCAATATTGTAAAACTTAGTTTTTGGAGAAAAACGAATATTTTGGAAAGCATTTGTAAACTTTTAGGAAGGAAAATCATGTTTTGGAATCGAGGGATTAGTTAAAACAACTATGATTTAGTGGTCGGAGCGATGTCCAAAGGTTTCCTTGAATTATAGTACGGAAATAAACCAAGTGGAGCCATAGGAGGAAATTAGGGAATTGTGGGCCCACCTCGAGTCAAATGAGGCGGCGTATCAAATTTACGTATATTACAATTCATGGCGTCACTTGGGAGGGTCTTAGGGTAACCGAGTCCTATTTGTGTAAGTTCTGGATGTTTAAGAAGTCTTTCCAACATTTCACGCAAGTTCTAATTCAATTCTACTGAATGAATAGTAGCTAGTTTCAATCTCGGATTTCTAGGAAAGGAATTATCCCCGAGGCCCGTGTCCAAACCTATTACGTCTAAGACATGCCAAGAAAGAGAAGTGAAGCCTTACATACCTCTTTTCGCTCCTTATGCTATTCCGAATTCAAGTCGCAAATCCGCCGTAAATCTACAAATTGGTCATGTTTACCAAACATGGTTAGTGCCTCTAGAATTGAATTCTTAAAATAACACTTGGCTACCGAAATTTCGGCAGCACTTCCCCCGTAAATACATCATTCCCCAAAAATCATCCTAGCCAATTCTCATCAACAACAATCCGGGAATGCAACCCGGCCAAACCATCAATCATAACATCACAACCATATTAACAATTTCCAATTTCAATCCAAGATACATTCTAGCAACTTAATCAATATACTACTTCCTTCAAGACCTTCCAACTCCAATGAAAACAATAACAACCTAATAATTCATATACCAACAATATCATACTAGTCTCATAATCTTCCATGCATGCAAGAACATTATATTCCATTTATATAAATTTTACACAAGAAGACTCCAACCACCACAACTTCACTAACTCATTAAACTTCTACTTGCAACATGAAATCCATAATATAGCAACCAAGATATTAAATAAAACATGCTCACCATTCTTTCATAACTCAACACACATACACGGCTAAACACCTAACACACATCACACGGCCACATCATATATATACACAACTACAACCTCTCCAAAATCATTCAATTTCCATTATCCACTTAGTATTCACAATAACAACAACCATATATTAGATAAAATAGTTAAATCATCATTCCTACACACCCCCATAGGTACACGGCCACCCATCCACTTCCTTATTTCTCATGAATTTCACTCCTTTTTATATACTACAACATGCAAAAGTATCCATAACATGTAAAGAGAATGAATTCTTACCTCCTTCTTTGATTCTCCAACTTGCTTAAATTTCCAACTTATGAAGTTGTGTTTTCCTTGCTCTTACAAACACTCCAACTTGCTAAGGACCCTCAACTTAGTAAGATTATCACAAGATAACAATTTTTGGAACAAGATTGAAAGCTAGAAAATTTTTCTTTTCTTTTTCTCCTCTCTTTTCTCTATGGCCGAAGGCCTCTTTGTTTTCTCCTCTCTTCTTTTTTTTTTCTTGAACTTTCTTGAATTATGAAGAAAAACAAAGAGGGACATCTCTTTTAATCACATGGAATATTAATCTCACATGGGCTTAGACTATAACCATGGCCGGTTGGGCCTCTTTAATTTTAAAAAAAATATTCCAAGCCCAAAAATATTTTTCTTATGACAAATTGTAATTCATGAAACTATTTTCCAAATTCCAAATTTACCCTTCGTCTTCCTCCATAATTCCACGAGGCATATTGCGAGTTTCTCCTTATGCCCTTGGCCTTTCTTAATAATTCCGCTTCTAAATGCTTCATAAACCATTCATATACTTAACAAAATAAAAATAGGACCTTGCTTGTCGTCCTCCCGCAATTGTCTTAAATTATCCGATTGCACAAAATGCTGGATATAACATCCTCCCCCCCTTTAGAACATTCGTCCTCGAATGTTAAACTGGCCTCATAGTGTATTGTGACACTTTGGGGAGGTCTCCTCTATAGATGCACGGCGGGTCCCACTCCTATCTTCACTTTCCTGACCATACTATTACCCTATCGCCCCCGTTCAAATCTTCATTATGCACCACCATTCACACGTACAGTTAGCGCTTATCCAGGGTTTCTAAATTCGCACTAGTGGCGGAGATATCCCAACTCGTTTGGTTTGACTCGAGTTTAACCCAATACGCTCAGTAATATAGGGCGCGATATATATATAACATCGTAGAACCTAAATCAGTTGATGCATTTACATTATAGAAAAATACTAATGATATACCTGGTACGTCATCGGGGGATAGCTCAAGATCCTGTCGGCCAGCTAGCGCATGGGTATGATACTGGGACCTACTCGAACTGGGTATGCCTTCTCAGTCTCTATGACGATCTGCTGATATCTGGGACCTTTGCACTGGAGGGCGCACCAATGACGGCGGGTCAACTACTGCTCTCGTGGGCTGGACCCTACTTCTGCCACGTCGAGATGGGCAGTCGCGCATAAAATGACCCGACCTAGCACAGGCATAGCAAACATCTGTACCCGCGCGACACGGCCCCGCATGTAATTTACGGCAAGACCGAAGGCATCGTGATACGGGTGGTCTCCTGCGGCTAGACTCACCGCCATACCGGGACCCAAAACTCCATAGCCCCGACCGACCGGCGGGCCGAGCTTGATCTCTATCATACCTCTGCCGGGCAATCGCGCATCACGCGGCCAATCCGACCGCACAAAACAAGCACGTATCTAAGTAACACCGTCCCGCAGTGTGGCTGTCACACCGCGCACACCGCGGTTGGGGTAGCCCCGTATTGTCGAAGTCGACTCTGCCGGGACCCCCGAAACTCGGCACTCCGATCCGGTCCTGAGTGCCCAAAATGCTCCTGCACCTGTCTCCCTCCGTACTCCCTTCTAGCCCTCTTTCTGCGACCCCTACCACCAAATTCCACGCCCTGTTGTTGAGCCTGAGTGGCTACTATTTGAGTTAACAGAAGGATAGCCTGTCTCATCTCCTGAATTGGAGCCTCGGGTGGGGGAGCTGGAGGTGCTGGAGCTAGAGTGGGAGCTCCTTCTTGCTCCGCTAACATCGACGGAGTGCGAACAGCACGAGAGGTGGCCTCGTTATGGGACTCACCCTCCTCAATATTTACCGGCGGCTCCCGTCTAATCCGCCTTTCTGCTGCTGCCTTACCCTTCTCGGCGGCTGTTGCTTTCATCTTCTCAGGCGTCGCTGAAAATGTAACACTGGATTAGGAAAAAGAGAAACCTCTCGTTATAGCTCTATCGCACGATCTAGGATACAAGGAAGGTCAAATTTCCTAAATGCCCCGCAGCCTCCTGTCTATAAGTGTGGCGCGCTACACACTCATAAACATGACTCTACTGGACACGGCTCGTAGACAAACCCCTAGGACCGCCTGCTCTGATACCACTTTGTCACACCCCGATCTTACTAGGGTGTGATGGGCACCCGACCCCATATTCGGAGCCGAGCGAACCCGCTGACTCTTATTGCACGTATGAACTACACCGTTTTTTTTTTGACTAGCATTAACACGAATAGCACAATTAAGAACATAGGCCAATAAGCTTTACGATCATACTATACGACGGGGACAATCGGCAAGTACAAATAGCTACGTACATATCTCTGTCTACGAGCTCTAAACATAGTACACATATACATAGGAAGAAGGGCCGAGTACCGCGTGCCCGAATATATATACAAAAGTAGTACCAAGGAACCGGGGCTCCGAAACAACCGGAGCGCCGCAAAAATGCTTTTGAGGGAACTCCTAGGGATCGGGATCCGGCTTGTCACTGACTGCGCGGCATGAAACGCAGCGTCCACAAGAAGGGACGTCAGTACGAATAGTGTACCGAGTATGTAAGACATGGAAAATAACATAAACAGGAGCATAGATTATAAGTAACAATATCGCGGGGTCATGGATATATATACTGAGGTAAGAAAGTAACCTGTGCATAGGAACACCCCTTTCAGGCCGGATACCATGCATGCTTGTTTTTCCTTTTTAAAAGAAAACATTTCTTTTCATAGACATAGAAAATAGAATTTATGTCATATCATAGGGTATCATAGTAGCATAGCATATCATAGTGTATCATAGTAGCATAGCATATCATAGTGTATCATAGTATCATAGCATAGCATAGTATATCATAGTATCATAGCATAGCATAGTATATCATAGTATCATAGCATAGCATAGTATATCATAGTATCATAGCATAGCATAGTATATCATAGTATCATAGCATAGCATAGTATATCATAGTATCATAGCACCGAACAGTGTCGGCTCGCCCACATAGCACCGAAATACATCGGCTCGCCCATATATCCCGCGTCCGGGATGATAAGCCGCCGACCGGTGGGCAATGAAACATAGTTTCCTTCCCAATTCCCAAGTATCCCTACCCCCACCCCATGTACATATACATATATACATAGGTAATATAAGCATGCAGAGAGCCCAAGAAATATCATGTATCCATCGGAGTGACGTAAGGTCGGGAACCTCCGATTATATTATAGAGTAATTAAGGGCGCCTATCTCACCTTGAAGGATGATTAATGTAAGGCGAGACTATTAGTGAGAGCGATGTCATGAGGAAGCATAAAACAGGACCATAAGGCATCGTTTCGTATACTTGGAATCTTTAAAGGAAAACATTATCCATGAGTAGGGTTGAGGATTCAAGAAATAGTTTAACGTTTCATATCGACCGGAATCATAGACTTAGAACCTTTAATCATAGAATCATCATAGAGCCATAGTCGTCGTTTTAGTCGGTAAGGCTTGCAATATTGTAAAACTTAGTTTTTGGAGAAAAACGAATATTTTGGAAAGCATTTGTAAACTTTTAGAAGGAAAATCATGTTTTGGAATCGAGGGATTAGTTAAAACAACTATGATTTAGTGGTCGGAGCGATGTCCAAAGGTTTCCTTGAATTATAGTACGGAAATAAACCAAGTGGAGCCATAGGAGGAAATTAGGGAATTGTGGGCCCACCTCGAGTCAAATGAGGCGGCGTATCAAATTTACGTATATTACAATTCATGGCGTCACTTGGGAGGGTCTTAGGGTAACCGAGTCCTATTTGTGTAAGTTCTTGATGTTTAAGAAGTCTTTCCAACATTTCACGCAAGTTCTAATTCAATTCTACTGAATGAATAGTAGCTAGTTTCAATCTCGGATTTCTAGGAAAGGAATTATCCCCGAGGCCCGTGTCCAAACCTATTACATCTAAGACATGCCAAGAAAGAGAAGTGAAGCCTTACATACCTCTTTTCGCTCCTTATGCTATTCCGAATTCAAGTCGCAAATCCGCCAGAATCTACAAATTGGTCATGTTTACCAAACATGGTTAGTGCCTCTAGAATTGAATTCTTAAAATAACACTTGGCTACCGAAATTTCGGCAAAGACTTCCCCGTAAATACATCATTCCCCAAAAATCATCCTAGCCAATTCTCATCAACAACAATCCGGGAATGCAACCCGGCCAAACCATCAATCATAACATCACAACCATATTAACAATTTCCAATTTCAATCCAAGATACATTCTAGCAACTTAATCAATATACTACTTCCTTCAAGACCTTCCAACTCCAATGAAAACAATAACAACCTAATAATTCATATACCAACAATATCATACTAGTCTCATAATCTTCCATGCATGCAAGAACATTATATTCCATTTATATAAATTTTACACAAGAAGACTCCAACCACCACAACTTCACTAACTCATTAAACTTCTACTTGCAACATGAAATCCATAATATAGCAACCAAGATATTAAATAAAACATGCTCACCATTCTTTCATAACTCAACACACATACACGGCTAAACACCTAACACACATCACACGGCCACATCATATATATACACAACTACAACCTCTCCAAAATCATTCAATTTCCATTATCCACTTAGTATTCACAATAACAACAACCATATATTAGATAAAATAGTTAAATCATCATTCCTACACACCCCCATAGGTACACGGCCACCCCTCCACTTCCTTATTTCTCATGAATTTCACTCCTTATATACTACAACATGCAAAAGTATCCATAACATGTAAAGAGAATGAATTCTTACCTCCTTCTTTGATTCTCCAACTTGCTTAAATTTCCAACTTATGAAGTTGTGTTTTCCTTGCTCTTACAAACACTCCAACTTGCTAAGGACCCTCAACTTAGTAAGATTATCACAAGATAACAATTTTTGGAACAAGATTGAAAGCTAGAAAATTTTTCTTTTCTTTTTCTCCTCTCTCTTTTCTCTATGGCCGAAGGCCTCTTTGTTTTCTCCTCTTCTTTTTTTTTTTCTTGAACTTTCTTGAATTATGAAGAAAAACAAAAGAGGGACATCTCATTTAATCACATGGAATATTAATCTCACATGGGCTTAGACTATAACCATGGCCGGTTGGGCCTCTTTAATTTTAAAAAAATATTCCAAGCCCAAAAATTTTTTCTTATGACAAATTGTAATTCATGAAACTATTTTCCAAATTCCAAATTTACCCTTCGTCTTCTCCATAATTCCACGAGGCATATTGCGAGTTTCTCCTTATGCCCTTGTCCTTTCTTAATAATTCCGCTTCTAAATGCTTCATAAACCATTCATATACTTAACAAAATAAAAATAGGACCTTGCTTGTCGTCCTCCCGCAATTGTCTTAAATTATCCGATTGCACAAAATGCGGGATATAACAACAATACTGCGTGACCTTTATCGCATGGCCTAGAAAAAGATAAAGTTCTAACGGATCCCAATAAAATTCCTGTAATGCATCTCCCTCCGGATTGGAAAGATCACTTACTTTTCGGATCGAGTAAATACTGGTTTAGCCTTCGGAATTCTCAATAATGACCATCGATAAACACATGACTATCTTCCATTCCTAAATTTAAGATTCCTAGTAATGGGCAAAACATCTTAGTTGCAGTTATCCATAAGTACTTTGGTTTTCAGTTCCTTTAAACTCCCATTTGTCACCTATTAATGATATCATACAATAATTGTACACATATAAGAAATTTTAATAAAGAACTCATATACCTGTAATCGACCTGTCCTGACCTTGGTCTGGAGGGCTATAAAGTGAAGTGTCCTCTCCATTGTCCTCCCGCCATCTACTAGTCTGGCCCTTCTCATCTCTATCATCTGAGTCCAAAGGATACGGATATTCGGGCAGCTCTCGGTTTACTGACGACCAAGATAATGGGCTAGAATAATCAGTAACACTCTCAGGCATAGATGGCCTGACATAGTGCAGTCTCGAAAATCTCCTCCTCTGGAGTCCCATATGATACCTCAGACGGGTTCGTGTCATAGCTGTTGTCCGATTGATCCTCCTCCCTAGAAGTCAAAAATTCTAGGGGAATCATCGCGGGGTCCTCAGAGGGATCAGTCTCGATGGAATAGCTAAGGCTCGTCCTCCTCGGTACCGGAGCCTGTGGTCCTAAATCTACTCTGGGGGTCTTCTTAGCAACCCTCCCACCTCCATTCGAGGGCCGATCTCTTCATCTTTATCAATCTGTGTTTACCTACATGAAAAGAGGGTCGGAAATAATCTTTCCTAGACTCTGGCTCTATCGCACGATCTGAGATAGAAGAAATCTCAATGATTCCTAAATGCCCTGCAGCCTCCTGTTTATAAGTGTGGCCAGCTTCGCACCAATAAATGGGCCTCTATCGGACACGGTCTGTAGACAATCCCTAGGACGAACTGCTCTCCACTTTTTTCACGACCCAAACCCATGGACCGTGATGAGTGCCCGACCACTACGGATCAAGCACCCCTAAACTCGTTCTTACTCTATACAAGGTAACCTGGTGGCCCATTTCAACAGATATTCGATCGATACTATCTGCTATAACATTTATACGATAAACTTTACCTCAAAATCTCATGAATCATGCAGGTGAATATACATATATATAAGCATACGAACAAAGATCGTGGCGAAGACCAACTCGGCCAATGTTTACACTATACCCCAAAAGTGAGAAAACAACCAAAGCCGCATGACACCCTATTATACACAACTGTCTAAAGACCTCTATGGAATACAGACTATAGAAAGGACAGGACAAGGCCCTGCCATATCCATATATGTACATAGCAAGATAGTTTATCAAAAAGGGGTTGAATCTCCAGTCCAAATGTAGCTCGCTGGCTGAGACAGAGGAGAGGTCCAACAGGTATGGCTCACTCGGCTAGCTACCGGAACCTGCGGGCATGAAAGCAATGTCCACAAGAAAGGACGTCAGTACGAATAGTGTACCGAGTATGTAGGGCATGAATAGTAACATAATGAAAGTATGAAGATAACATAATATAAAAGATATCAGCTGGTGACTTTGAATGCCTTTTTAAGGCGGATGTCGTGCATGCCTAGCTTTTTTTTAAAAACTTTTTCATATATGCATATATAGTATCTTGTCCGGCCGTTAAGGCACGGTGGAACACATATATTGTCTTGTCCGGCCATTAAGGCGCGGTAAAATATATATAGTATCCTTTCCGGCCATTAAAGCGCGGTGAAATATATATAGTATCTTGTCCAGCCATTAAGGCGCTGTGAAATATATTTAGTATCTTGTCCGGCCATTAAGGCGCGATCTTGTCCAGCCATTAAGGCGCGGTAAAATATATATAGTATCTTGTTCAGCCATTAAGGTGCGGTCTTGTCTGGCCATTAAGGCACGGTAAGTATCTAAATTACTCATACATAAATACATATAACATGCACGAGATCCCAATTATATGTTACTACTCTATCGGAGTGACGTAGGGTCGGTAACCTCCGATTTATATTATGGATTATTCATCATCGCTATGTCTCACCTCGAAGGAACGAATAACATGAGATGAGACCAATAACTATGAATAAGATTGAGAAATCATGAAATAACTCAACATTCTCATATCATTATTGAAATCATAACTTGAGACGTTTAAACATAAAATCATCATCATTGTAGTAATCATAGAAACATTCTCAACTTTAACATCATAAGAATTTTTAAGAGTCATGAACTTCTACCTTTTGAAAACAGGGAGGTTATGGAAACATTTATGGAATCATAACATAGGAATCATGCCTTTGAAGAAAGGGATGAGCCTTAACATACCTGTGCGACCTCCTATTATCTACGCTTATTTGCCCGTACTCGTAAATCTACATTCAAGAGGATTCCTACTATCGTTAGACTCATTGTTATATTCATATGCTAGGCCTTTATATTAAACTATTCTATATCCTGCCGAAAACTGGGCAACATCTCCCCTGTTTATATGCCTAGCCCGAAATTTCAATTTAACAACCAACAACAACAACAACAATACCAAAATGAATCATAATATTCTCAATACCAAAATACTCCATAAAACATCCCACACGATGTTTTTCAAGTTTCTCGACTAACCAACTTGTTATACGACTATTTAATAACTTCATCTCCGTAAATAAACTGAAATCAATATTAATAAGGAGCGATTCATACCTTATTCTTGTTAAGACAGCAATATCTTCAATATCCACTTTGAATTCACTCCAAAATCCACCGCAACACAATACTTGAACCATAACTATACGCTACCCGAGCCTCGGTTAACCAAAATCACTTCAAATCCCCAACTTTTTGTGACATAATTGCCCTTTGTGTGTGCTGCCTTTGATCTGATTTTTTTGGTGAAAAAAAATGGGGTTTTTCCCCTTTTATAAGGTTCTAAATTCGGGTCGGGTCACTATAGCAGCTACTGTAGCACGCGTTTCTGGTCTGTCAGCCTAACTTGTAACGTCCATAATTCTCTACTTCAATGTTGTATGAATGAGCGATTTGTTGCATTGGAAACTAGACTCGACGAACATCATTTTAGGCTTTTGAAACAACTTAAAACTCCTCATACACCTAGAGATATACCCCTCCAAAGTTGACTAAAAATCTGCCCAAAATCCTGCCAACTTTTTTCCAAATTTTCGTCAAACTTATTTTCTTCGATTTGCTTGATCCCGGAACCTTTAGATACTTGCATAACACTTGTTAAGAGTATTCATTATCCTTATAAGGGTTCCATGACTTGTCAGAGCTTACGTTAGTTTACTTACAATGCAAACGACGCAAAAAAATTTTCGAGGTGTAACAAAATGATAACATATAGATAGTATACTAGACGTAAGGTTCGATGGGGGCTTGTCCCTAGCGCACACAAACCCTTTCCAAGCAACTCATTTTTTAATGTTAATAAGTATGTTACAAGCAAGACATACCTCAATTACTGCTAAAAGCATTACCAACGAATTTCCCCACGTACAACAATCGCTCTACAATTGATTAGGATGATAAATATTAGAACTTTAATCTAATTCCACCCATCTGCCCATTTGAAAACACTAGTTAAGCCAATATTCATGTTCTTTCTTTCATATGATTCCCCCATCGATTTTAATCACTTGTTAAAACCCACACCGGTCTCAATTTATTCCAAAAACACCATTATAGGTCAAAGGTCTTACCTTTGTTGAGAAGTTCTCTTCAATTTTTCTTCCTTTGATTTTCGTGAATCTATTGATTTGAATGATAATCTAGTGTTAATCCATGTATTTCGATATAGTCTAATCATAGGATGATGTTATATCCCGTATTTCATGCATTCGGATAATTCGAGAAAGTCGTGGCAAGTTAAGGACAAGATCATTTTCAAGAATTATTTTAATGTACGAGTTGCTAGGAATACTATTTATGGACATTAGTAGTATGGGAAAGATTTGGAAAGGCCATGGTAAAAGAGAAATTTGCAAAATGACCAACGGAAATAATGTGGAACGTTAGGGGCGAAGTGGTAATATTGAGAAAAGTCGAAGGGCAAAATGGGAATTTTACAAAAGGGTTCATGAACATTCCAAAAGGGGGCCATATTGGCCATGTGACCAAAACAAAACAAAAAAAAAAAGGAAAAGAAAAGATGACAAAAATAAGTCATCTTTGCTAGAATTTTGAGAAAATTCTAGAAATGGGGCATGTGCCCCTCACATGCCTACAATGACTATATATATATACAAGCTTATGTGGTAAGACAAAAAAATTCATTATTCAAGAGAACAAAAAAAAAAAAAGAAGAGCAACAAGAGCATAAGGCATTCGGCCATAGCTCCAAATTTTTGTCCTCAAAATCTTGTTCCAAAAATTCTTTCTTGTTGTATTCTCACTAATTCAAGGGTCCTCTATAACTTAGTGTAGTTGTTTTGAAAGATTGAGCACTTGTTCCATCAATTCAACACTTTGTCAAGTGAAGAAGATTGGAGAGAAAGGTAAGAATTTAACCCTTTTTTATTATGTTATGAAGGTTTGTTTGTGTTGTAGTATATGGGAATGAGTAGAATTTATGGAAATATGGAAGTTTGCAAAGTGGGTGTGAATACATGCACGTGGCCGTGTGTGTGTGGTATGTTGTATGGTTGAGATGAGTTGAATTTTATGTTGTATTCTAGTTGTGGGTATTGCGGAAATTGTATTAGAAATGAAAGTTGAATGAAAATTGGATGAAGTTGGAGAATGGCATGTTGGTCGTGGGTTATGTTGTGATGGAATAATGATGGAATTAATTTTGTTTAATGTGTTAGTTGTGTTGTTGTGACTTTATAAGGTGAATGAAAGTAAAATGGTTTAAGTTGGCATTGGAATGGAATGTAGAGAAATTTTGTCATTTTAGGATGATTTTATGATATTATGGAAATGAAGTTTTCAAGGTGCAAATTATGATCATGGTTGATGAACTTGGAAGACGGAAACGTGTTATGAATAAGTATGCTAAAGATTAGAAGCTTTGGATGAATTATGGCTTTGATGGGAAGTTTGTATATTTTGTATATCTTGTGAATATTTTGTGGAAATGATATGAAATGATTTAGAATTGTATTGGAATGATCTTGATTAGTAAATGAATATGAGAATGTTGGTATTAAGTTGGAAATATGAAGTTAGAATGAAAGCTATTGCACTATGTTGGAAAGAAAACTAGTTATGCTATATTGTGTTTCATAATGATTGCTTGTGTTGTTGGGTTGTTGTTGTTGATTTGTTGGCCGAGTTCCATTCTCGGATTTTCTGTGGTATTGTTGGCCGAGATAGAATCTCGGGGATGCTATGTGTATAGGGGAAATGCTTTAAATTTCCGTAGACAAACATGAATTTAAGTTGAACTCTTGGAAGCTACAACTCACAATTGGTAAACATGACCATTTGTAGATTTTGGAGAAAACGGGATTCGAATTTGGAGAAGCTTAAGAAGCGGAAAAGGTATGTAAGGCTTACCTTTCTTTCTCTTGGCATGTCCTAGATATACTAGGCTTGAATTTGGACTTTGGGGACAACTCTACTCTTCGGAATCCACGTCCGAAATTGCCCTATTTCTTTCGCAGAATTGAATCAATTATGTTGCTAATGGTTGGAAAAGTTGTCTAAACACCTAGAGCTTGAACAAATGGGACCCGACTACCTTAAAAATTATCGTGAATGATATTATGAAGTGTAAAATACGTAAATTGGGTACGCCACCTCATTTGACCCGAGGTGGGCCCACAATCCCCGAGACCTATGTATATTGTTCTATTTGCCTTATGTCCGTAAGATAATTAATGGAGACCTTTGTCTATCGTTCCGAGTTTGTTATAATATGTGGTAATTCGATATAAGTATTCGGTTGGACTATTCTGATATAAACGTTTCGGTACGAATGATCCGATTTGAATATTTTGATATAAGCATTCGATATAAATTATTCGATATAAATAATCCGATATAAGTATTCCTATAAGCCTTCCGATATGAGAATTTCGACATAATCAATACGTTATAACATTTGGTATAGGTATTTTGACAAGTTCCGACATAAGTATTCTCGTTATAAGTATTCGGGGTACGAGTCTTCCGACCCGAGTATTTTGATACGAGCATTCTCTGTAAGCCTTAATGTTCTTCACGTACGGTCTCGGATCGCTTAAAAAGTCCGAAGAGGTTTCTGTATTTCAAAACGTTCATAACTTTCTGATACTAACTCGAAAGAACCCGAAATTTGTTCTGAATCCTCTGATGTCGGTCAGTATACCTATCCATTAGTCCGGATTTATGTGCATATGGTTTCTCACGACTCGCTCGTGCAAGGCTCAATGTATCTTTCACCGAGTCCCGGCCGGATGTTATCGTGCGCATGCTTCGTATATGTATCCGTTCACCGCGTCCCGGCCGTGGACATGTTATCGTGCGTGTTCCATCGCATTGTTCACCGCGTCCCTCATTGGGCCGGCGGGACACGTTATGCATGTGATATTGATGATGATGATACGGGGACGGTGGCCGTGATGGCATTGATGATTATTCACCGCGTCCCGTAGGGGTTGTAGGGCGGGACACGTTACCGCGTCCCCACATGAGTACATGATCCGATATGCATGTATATGATAATATATGTCCGTTATGCACAAATCCGAACGTATATTTTGATATATATGACATATGATTTTGCTATTTATGATCCGTATCCACCGCATCCCTCGACTTTGACGAGGCTCGTCTATTATACCTCCGATATATGACTCGACCACGATAATTATCTCTCCGTATGTCCGACCGATTATGAATCCGTCCGGTGCAACATCGTATGATCCGACTATGTACGGACCGTTCGAAAGTAAGACTCGAATACGTCCGCGCTCGATTACGTAATCCGTCCGATATATATAATATCCGAATCTTCCGTACGTCCGGAATTTCGTCCGATATATGACCTATGTGCCCTCGCCGAAGCATTTTTTGATATGTTATGTGCTCCGTCCGACGCGTGAGACCCCCGGTGCATACTCGTATTTTCTCGCACCTCTTCGGACATGCGATCTATGATTGTAAAATAAGCATTTTAGTACTTTGACCACTCTTACCTTCCGTACCTTTTCCGGCATATACGAGACAGGTATGTATGGATTGTGTCTGAAAGGTAAGCGTCTGGTATTTTGAGTAGTGTATTTATCCGTTAGTTTATAATCCGTCCGTTTCGCTTATCGGTTCGTTTCTTTTGTATTGCATGCCTTACATACTCGCACATATTCCGCATCGACCCCTTTCCTTCGGGGTCGCGTTTCATGCCGCGCAGTACTCCCGCATGAGCCGAAGTTATTATAGAAGATGTTCCAAAATGAGATGGCAAGCCCCATTTTCCCCGAAAATGCCGCCGAGTCGAGTTTGTCCGTTATGATTTCGGATTTTGTTAGAGACTTTGCGTACGTCGTGGGTGTTGGTTGTCGGGCCGTAAGTGGCTCCATCAGCCGAATACGTCCGTGTTATGTATTGAGTTTTGTATGATTATAAATTTGTCGATTTGAAGGCTACGAGAAAGAATATTTCGAGAAATTTTGCTATGTATTTTATCTTTTGATTTAAAAAGTTTGGCGTGACTTTGTACGCGGTAAAAGTCCGTGGGTTCGCTCGGCCCGGATGTGGGGTCGGGTGCCCATCACACCCTAGTAAGGTCGGGTGTGACAAAGTGGTATCGAGCGAGTGTCCGTCCTAGGGGTTGTCCGCAAAGTCGTGTCCGGAGAGTCCCGTTTATGATGTGAAGCGCGCCACATTTATAAACAAGAGGCTACGGGGCATCTAGGAATTGTTGACCTTCTTTCTCGTCATAGATCGTGCGATAGAGCCAAATCATAGGAGAATGAAATAAGAAATTCCATCCGTAAGCCTTACATACAACGGAAGGAGGTAAGTGTGGATATATTTGACCAGTTATCCGAGACCGGCAGTTCCGGATGACAAGAATGTGATATGAAGTTATATCTGTAAGGTATTGATGGCATTCGCGGTGTACAGATTTCGGATAATAAGAATTAGTGAAGGTGATATGGAAGATTGGAAAGGGAAAAACGGTAATTGCACAAGAAAGGACGTGTTACGAGAATGCCTCGTAACCGTGAAACTTTGACCGGCTTCATTATGTAGTAAAGGGCATATGAGGAAGCGGACGCGATTATATCGCATTAAGGCACCAAATTTCACCAAAGTTTCGAGGTTAAGCGTGCTCAAAGGAGCAATTTCATGATGGGTGACCCCCTGGGAAGTATGCCAAAATTTTCACACATGTTGATCCAAGAAACAAATGGGAAAATAGAAGGTACAAGATGGTTGGAGACTATAAAAGGAGCCACCTAGCACGCGACAGGCGAGATTAGAGAAGAGACAGAGAGTACGCTACAGCTTTGGAATTAGGATAGGCTTGAACGACGTTTGGAAGTATTTTGTGGATTAGTTGATAATAATTATGTATATACATATGAATGCGTATGATGTCTCATTGTGATTGAATTAGTGGACACGTGTGCCCCAACGTGAAGACTGTTGGCGTGCAAGGAGCCCCTTAAAAAGGGGGGGAGAATATATCATGTCGGACTTAACAAGAATGAGTATGAAGGAAAAAAAAAAGGACAATTATAAGAGGGATCCTCCCGGAGTACCATACTACCCCATGAGATCAGTTGAACATTCGAGGACGAATGTTCTAAAGGGGGGGAGGATGTTATATCCCGTATTTCATGCATTCGGATAATTCGAGAAAGTCGTGGCAAGTTAAGGACAAGATCATTTTCAAGAATTATTTTAATGTACGAGTTGCTAGGAATACTATTTATGGACATTAGTAGTATGGGAAAGATTTGGAAAGGCCATGGTAAAAGAGAAATTTGCAAAATGACCAACGGAAATAATGTGGAACGTTAGGGGCGAAGTGGTAATATTGAGAAAAGTCGAAGGGCAAAATGGGAATTTTACAAAAGGGTTCATGAACATTCCAAAAAGGGGGCCATATTGTGTCCATGTGACCAAAACAAAACAAAAAAAAAAAAATGGAAAAGAAAAGATGACAAAAATAAGTCATCTTTGCTAGAATTTTGAGAAAATTCTAGAAATGGGGCATGTGCCCCTCACATGCCTACAATGACTATATATATATATAAGCTTATGTGTTAAGACAAAAAAATTCATTATTCAAGAGAACAAAAGAAAAAAAAAAAAAAAGAAAGAAGAGCAACAAGAGCATAAGGCATTCGGCCATAGCTCCAAATTTTTGTCCCCCTCAAAATCTTGTTCCAAAAATTCTTTTCTTGTTGTATTCTCACTAATTCAAGGGTCCTCTATAACTTAGTGTAGTTGTTTTGAAAGATTGAGCACTTGTTCCATCAATTCAACACTTTGTCAAGTGAAGAAGATTGAGAGAAAGGTAAGAATTTAATCCTTTTTATTATGTTATGAAGGTTTGTTTGTGTTGTAGTATATATGTGAAAAAGGAGAGAATTTATGGAAATATGGAAGTTTGCAAAGTGGGTGTGAATACATGCATGTGGCCGTGTGTGTGTGGTATGTTGTATGTGTGTGTGTGGAAGAGATGAGTTGAATTTTATGTTGTATTCTAGTTGTGGGTATTGCGGAAATTGTATTAGAAATGAAAGTTGAATGAAAATTGGATGAAGTTGGAGAATGGCATGTTGGGGTGGGTTATGTTGTGATGGAATAATGATGGAATTAATTTTGTTTAATGTGTTAGTTGTGTTGTTGTGACCCTACTTATATATATGAATGAAAGTAAAATGGTTTAAGTTGGCATTGGAATGGAATGTAACTTGAAATTTTGTCATTTTAGGATGATTTTATGATATTATGGAAATGAAGTTTTCAAGGTGCAAATTATGATCATGGTTGATGAACTTGGAAGACGGAAACGTGTTATGAATAAGTATGCTAAAGATTAGAAGCTTTGGATGAATTATGGCTTTGATGGGAAGTTTGTATATTTTGTATATCTTGTGAATATTTTGTGAAATGATATGAAATGATTTAGAATTGTATTGGAATGATCTTGATTAGTAAATGAATATGAGAATGTTGGTATTAAGTTGGAAATATGAAGTTAGAATGAAAGCTATTGCACTATGTTGGAAAGAAAACTAGTTATGCTATATTGTGTTTCATAATGATTGCTTGTGTTGTTGGGTTGTTGTTGTTGATTTGTTGGCCGAGTTCCATTCTCGGATTTTCTGTGGTATTGTTGGCCGAGATAGAATCTCGGGGATGCTATGTGTATAGGGGAAATGCTGCCGAAATTTCGGTAGACAAACATGAATTTAAGTTGAACTCTTGGAAGCTACAACTCACAATTGGTAAACATGACCATTTGTAGATTTTGGAGAAAACGGGATTCGAATTTGGAGAAGCTTAAGAAGCGGAAAAGGTATGTAAGGCTTACCCTTTCTTTCTCTTCTTGGCATGTCCTAGATATACTAGGCTTGAATTTGGACTTTGGGGACAACTCTACTCTTCGGAATCCACGTCCGAAATTGCCCCTATTTCTTTCGAGAATTGAATCAATTATGTTGCTAATGGTTGGAAAAGTTGTCTAAACACCTAGAGCTTGAACAAATGGGACCCGACTACCTTAAAATTATCGTGAATGATATTATGAAGTGTAAAATACGTAAATTGGGTACGCCACCTCATTTGACCCGAGGTGGGCCCACAATCCCCGAGACCTATGTATATTGTTCTATTTGCCTTATTTCCGTACGATAATTAATGGAGACCTTTGTCTAATGTTCCGAGTTTGTTATAATATGTGGTAATTCGTATGCGTGTATTCGTTCGACTAATTCGTATAAACGTTTCGGTACGAATGATCCGATTTGAATATTTTGATATAAGCATTCTGATATAAATTATTCCGATATAAATAATCTGATATAAGTATTCTATAAGCCTTCCGATATGAGAATTTCGACATAATCAATACGTTATGAACATTTGGTATAGGTATTTTGACACGAGTTCCGACATAAGTATTCTCGCGTATGAGTCTTCTTTCGAGTATTTTGATACGAGCATTCTCTCGTAAGCCTTAATGTTCTTCACGTACGGTCTCGGATCGCTTAAAAAAGTCCGAAGAGGTTTCGTATTTCAAAACGTTCATAACTTTCTCGATACTAACTCGAAAAACCCGAAATTTGTTCTGAATCCTCCGACGATGTCGGTAAGATACCTATCCATCGAGTCCGGATTTATGTGCATATGGTTTCTCACGACTCGCTCGTGCAAGGCTCAATGTATCTGTTCACCGCGTCCCGGCCGATCCGTTATCGTGCGTACGCTTCGTATATGTATCCGTTCACCGCGTCCCGGCCGGACATGTTATCGCGCGTGTTCCATCGCATTGTTCACCGCGTCCCTCATACGGCCGGCTCGTTTATGCATGTGATTTGATGATCCGATGATATGGGGACGGTGGCCGGATGGCATATGATGTACATTATTCACCGCGTCCCGTACTGTAGGCCGGTTCGACACCGCGTCCCTCACCGGAGGGCCGGATCCGATATCGTTGTATGTATATGATAATATATGGTCCGTTATGCATAATTTGCGATCAAAGGTATGCATTTTGATATATGGATAAGATTTGCATTTTGATCCGTACCTCTCGATTCCCGATCATGATTCGTATGTCTTACCTCTCGCATTTCGACTTATGACGAGGCATATGATATTACGCCTCCGTACTTTCGGCTCCGGACCACGAATCGTCCTAGATCTCTATCGTATTCCGACTCGATTATGAATCTGTCCGCACACCCCGTACATCCGACCGATTACGGACCGTTCGATATGACTCCGTACGTCCGCGCCGATTATATAATTCCGTCCGATATGAGACCTTATTCCAACCTTCCGTACAATTCAGAACCGTATGATATGTGCCCTCGCCGAAGCGTACGATATGTTATGTGCTCCGTCCGACGTGTTAGACCCCCCGATGCATTCGTATATTCTCGCACCCTTCGGACATGCGATCTATGATTGTAAAATAAGCATTTTGGTACCTTGGACCACTCGTATACTTTCTGTACGTTTTCTGGCATATGAGACAGGTATGTATGGATTGTGTCTGAAAGGTAAGTGTACGGTATTCCGAGTAGTGTACGCACTCGGTAGTTCGTCTGTTTCGATTATCGTTCGTTTCTGTGTTGCATGCCTTGCATACTCGCATATTCCGTCATCGACCCCTTTCTTCGGGGTCGCGTTTCATGCCGCGCAGGTACTCCCAGATGAGCTGAAGTTATTATAGAAGATGTTCCAGCGGAGATGGCAAGCTCCATCTTCCCGAATGCCGCCGAGTCGCAGTTTGTCCGTTATGATTTCGGATTCGGGGTTAGAGACTTTGCGTACGTCGGGCCGTGGGTGTTGGTTGTCGCTCCGTAAGTGGCTCCGTCACCAACGCGTCGGTCCGTGTTATGTATTGAGTTTTGTATGATTATAAATTTGGTCGATTTCAAGGCTACGAGAAAGAATATTTCGATAAATTTTGCTATGTATTTTACTTTATTTGATTTAAAAGTTTGGCGTGACTTTGTATGCGGTAAAGTCCGTGGGTTCGCTGCCCGATGTACGGTCAAATGTGCCCATCACACCCTAGTAAGGTCGGGGTGTGACAGATGATTAGGAACTCAGCTTGTAAGATTTTGAGAAGCCCTAGGTTGTTGTCTGCTCAAGAAGTCAGCCAAAACAAAGTAGGTCTAAAAATCCCTAAAAATCCCATTCTTATTCAATTTTTACCCGGTTGGAGATAATACGACGCATATGCGATCGCATTTTAGGAGTTGCGGTCGCAACCCATCCGTATACGCATTCTAGTAACATTTGAAAATCTTCCTGAAATGCGAAGTTGACTTGCGGGTTCGCGTCCAAATTTTGCGGTAGCAACCGGGCCGCATCCCGACTGTAGTTCCAGACAAACTTCAAGAATCAAACATAACCTTTTGTTCACAACTCAATTTGATCTGATCGTTATATAGGTCAAAAGGTATTTCAAAAGAATACAAATTTATTCATTTAAGTTTCCCAGATTCGCTACCAATAAAATGTTATACATTCGTAAATTGAAGCCTGATGAAAACTCAGTTGGAACTTTGATTTACATGAACTTTTCAAGTCGCCTTGACCTTAGGGAAATCCTTACACCCCAAATTACTCCCAAAGAACCTTGAATAGGTATGTAATACATTTATTACTCAATTAGGGACTGTCCCTTAGCATTTAATGAGCTCTAACCTAACTCGAAAACATGAAGCGTTACAGCTCAAAAGGAGCCATTCTGTATAGAGGAATCAATATAAACTAAGAATCTGGAAGCGCATCAATGCCAAAATCAATCTTCTGCTCTGGAGGAATACTAGAAAGTTCTTGCGAGAAAAAGTCTAGATATTTATTAACTACTGGAACAGACTGAAGAGTCGATGATTCCGCTGCAACATCTCCTACTCAAACTAGATGATAGACACATCCCCGGATATCATCTCCTCCCTCCCCCCCCCCCCCGGTAAGGTAGGAAATAAAACTTCCCTTAGGCATTACGACATTACCTTTACATTCATGACTAACTCGCTTGAAAAATAGAACATCACAATCTTTGCCCGAAAATTGAATGAGGCATAACAGGATGCTAACAAAGCCATGCCTACTATAACATCAATATCAACCATGTCTAATTCGATCAGATTTGCTAATGCATGGAGGCTACAAACTACCACCACACAATCCTAATAAACTGACCTAGCTATAATTGATTCACCCACTGACATAGATACAACAAACGGCTTAACTAATAAATCTGGCTCTACCGCAAACTTTCCTTGCAACAACCAAAAGATAACATACAATAAGGTAGATCCTGGATTATTGGTATTAGCTATACTAAAACATATAAATGAGTTTTGATGATTGACAAAATATGAAAAATTATTGACCATGATAACATGAAGAAGACCAATCAGGTCTAAATTGAGCTAGACCTAGGGGTGATTAAAGCAGATGTTCCAAACATTGTGCAATGTCTGAATAAGAAAGAATGCAATGCACATGGAGCTAGAATAAAGACTTGATCGATCTTGCAAGAAATGAACATGAATTAGGTCAAGAAACATGATCCATCATATACAGACAAGCAAAAAACCATAGTCAAAGAGGTGATGAAGATGACCTAGCCAGGCACACAGATATGTTTAGTGTATAGCATGAATGATATATGAATAGAACAACAGAACAAAGCAGGCAGCAAAAGGGAGAGTAGATGACTCAAGAGGAGGAGCAGTTCATTGAAGAAATAGAACAAGCATGACAACATGTTCTATACAAAGGAGTCATCAAAGCATGGGATTAATACCCGTAAGTGGTAAGATAATGGTACAGGAGAGAGAGATTTAAGTGACGACTTAAGACAATGTTTAGAAAAAAGAAAATGTTCTGCGAAAGAGTTTGCAGATAAAGCATGTGAATCAAGCTAACAAAAGAACTAGGTCTGCAAACATGTTCCATCACAGAGCAAGAAAAAAATTAGAAGTCAAAGAGTGAGTCTAGATCGAACCCATGATTTATTCCAAAGAATGAATAATTACATGTGGAGAAGACAGACACAGAGCTACACATAATAAATGAAACAAGTATGTTAACATGTTCCATCATTTATACCAAAAGCAGACTCAAGCCGAAGTCAGAATTATGAACATGAAAAAAGGATGATGAAACAGGTAAAAAAACTTGCTCTATCTCAGACAGTGCAGAGATTCAGCGACAGACGAACTAGATGGATGAAACGGGTTCGTGAACATGTTCCAGGGCAAGTCCTACAACAACTAGGAAATGTAGAATGAATTATGGAAAGAACTTGGCAGTCAAGTATGAAAGATTCCTGGCCATAATTGTAGGGAGTAAGCCTCCTACACGTACAAGGAGCAAACTTAACAAGGAAGAATCCAAATACTACACAAACACTACGTGTATGTCATTGACCGACTAGGAAAGGGTTTTGTGTTTTTTGACCTATGGAGCTTCAATGTTATAAATACCAAGTTCTTTCCATGAAGATGCTTTCGTTACCCCCAAAGAGAGAGTTCAGAATATTGTGATTTCAAAAGATATATCCAGCATATTCAAGAATCCGCAGTTGTGTCCCTAGTTCAAGAAGAGGGATTGAAGGAACTTTTTTACTTTATAATGTTCTCCAATTCACAAGTCTAGATATCTTGTATCAGGTTTGGGTTATCCAGTGTATCTTTATTAGCTTAGTTAGATGCATCAAAGTAGATACAAAGAATTGTAACTCCAAGTACGAAGTTTACTACTTGGAGATAGCTTGCTATCCAAAGGTTAGGTAGCAAGGCTTAGCTAAGGGTTATATTAAAGAGGTTGTAATTTGTAACTCGCAGATGGCTCATTGTAGTAGTGGAGTTGGGCAAATCCTGCAGGTCTGTAGGTCGTGGTTTTTATCACCTTTTGAGTCGGGTGGTTCCAACATAAAAATACTGTGTCCTTTACCTTCCTGTTGATTTTGATTCCGTAAACTCGTTCATAGAACAGGTTTGGTAATGTGTTCTGTCCATAGAAGAAAAGTAAGTATACATTAGCGTACGTAAAGAGGTCAGCGAAGCTACCGCAGTATCGTAGAAGGTTATACTCAAAGGTTTAACACCTTGGAGAAGATTATTAGCAATGCTACACCTCATAAAGGTCACTGAGAGGTCAGTCCCCCAGAAGGCCACAATTTTTCAATGGACATTATTATCAATGGTGAGAGGCACGAATGGAAGATCACCTACAAGCAGAAGATTTTGAGTTATAGACAACGTGTTCGAAGGACATGAGTATCCCATGAAGAAGGCTGAAGATGGGACTGAAGTGAGGAAAGAAAAGGCTGAGTACACAGAAAGTGACTACAAGATTCTTAAAAAGAATGCAAAGGCCAAGAATGTGTTAATTTATGGTCTTGGACCTGACTAATACCATAGAATCTTAGAGTGTACCACATCCAAGAAGATTTGGGATGATTTGAAGACAATGCATGAAGGAACCAAAGAAAGTAAGGAAATTAAGAAAGGCCGTGCTCTCCACTAATTATGAAAATTTCAGGATGAGGCCAGGAGAGACCATTGTTGAGATGTTTATCAAATTGTCACGACCCAACTCCGTAGGCCGCGACACGTGCCCTAGTTGGACACTCATACGTACCTTAACCTAAATTAGCAAAATATTACAAATAAAGAAATAATAATTTAACAAAGGACAAGTGGGCATGCCGCAAGTGCGTCGAATATAAGGCCGTCACAAAACATAGATAAACTCTAAACGTGTATGCAAATCTCCACGAAACATATACGTAACCCACACCACATGTCTACGTACCTCCTTACGTAACAAAACATAATCATATGACGGGACGGGCGCCGCCGTGCCCGAATAAATACGTACATATGCGAGCGAGAAAAATCTTATACCAAAATACGGGCTCGGACGAGCTGAGCACTTCAACAAATTGTGCGAGTAAAACCTAGGCGGGCGGATCAACAAACCAAACGTCCGTACTGCGCGGCACGAAACGCGACCCCACGAAGAAGTGGGTCGGTACGGGAAAATGTACCGAATATGTAAAGCGAGAACCTGTAATAACTAAAATTAAAATCGAAATAGAATGCGAAACAAACGAAAAGCATAGGTGTCCAAAAATACATATTTGAAACCATAAGTAACGCATACCGAAAACATATGCCAAAGCCGGCCCCGCCCGGGGCTCGGAAAAGAATGAGGGGCGCC
>NW_026727219.1:0-49961 GCF_029784015.1 Lycium ferocissimum | reverse complement strand
ATAGAAAAACTAGGGTTTTCATGTCTAGAACGTATTCTTGAAAGCTTCATGAATCATTCATGGATTATAATCCCCTAGGAAAACCTACACTAGTCTAAACCCTTTCAATAAAATCAGAAACATCAAGGATCATACCTTTTTGAACGAATCTCAAACTCTCCAACATTCCTTTCTTCTTCTCTTTCTTTAGCTTTTAGAATCTAGGGTTTGAAAAATTGAACTAGTGTTTAAGAGTAGTGAATTGACATTAGACTGATGTAGTAATGAATAGGAATTGATCAATAACTTACCTTATATGCTTTAGGGAAGGTGGGGCACTCGAAGAAAGGGGGGCACACAGAGCAAGTACGAGAAATTGGCCCTAGGGTTATTTCTTCTCAAAAAGTCGGCCAAAGATGAGGTAGAATGAAGGTTTAAGAAAATTTCGCGTTCTAGGGGGTTTTTATAGTCGAGCAAGGCACGTGACGCATCGTGCGAATCACACGTTTGACCCGTGAAACGCATCCCTACCGCACGACGTCCCAGAGGGGCGTGACTTCTGGTGTTCATCCTGAGATTCGCAGGATTGAACTGCAGGATGATCCCGTGAAACGGACGTTAGTAAAACATCCATAACTTTTTACTCACAAGTCTGTTTAAGCTCCACTATATACCTTTGGAAAGCTATTTCAAAGATATACAACTTCTATTAGTAGAAGTTGTCCCAAATTCGCAACGGATCTTCACGAAATTGGCCTACAAGGCAGGTCAACAAAACTTAGGCGATTTTAAGAACTCTTACGAACTTCACAACTTGGTTTGATTCTATAACGACTATCTTTTGCCCAAATTCATCCCGAAAGGATTCATATAGTTAGAATATCACATTTACACCCATTATACACATTCAGACCCAACCTAAATTTATGAAGAGTTACATTATTTCCCCCTCCCCCTCCCCTAAGATCATTCGTCCCCGAATGAAAGTTATGGCTTAAGATTTTTCACTAAACCTCAAATTTCAAAATTTCTAGAGTTCTTTAGTAAAGAAGATCATTCTCAGAGGTAACATACGACTAATCACATAATGAATACATCATTCAATCCTAAACACATGGACGAGGGATTCATACCTCTAATCTAAACGTTCACATGGAATACATAGTCGAAAGGTTCAATACATATCTACAGTAGGGAATAAATGAAGGTAACACGGCTTGAGTGACACTACAACAACTAGATAGAACTACGCCCCCTTCGAGTTCATCCCGCAATTCTTAAGATACGACAAAAGTCTACCCCGAGGTTTTAGCTGTATCAGTCTTTCAAGCTATAACGAGTCCTTCAACAAATTCAAGCCTAACTATTTCTGATTGACAATCCAGAGTTTCATAACATTCGGAAAGCTAGTATATCCCCAAAAATCACATCAAAATTCATCATTTCTAATTCAAACACATCAAAGTAATCTCACGGCCCCTAACTACAATGAGGCAGTCTCTATACATTATAGAAGCGATACAATGAGGCAGTCTCTATACATTACCAATCAATCGATAATAAGTTAGGAAGAAACGGAGGCAAATCTTCCTCTGGACTAGCACAGCAATAGATACTCCGGCTAGGAAGAAACGGAGGCTAATCGTCCTCCAGACTAGCACAGCAATAGATACTCTGGGCTAGGAATCAACGGAGGCTAATCGTCCTCTAGACTAGCGCAGCCATAGATACTCCGGTCTAGGAGGATACGGAGGCTAATCATCCTCTGGACTAGCACAGGAATAGATACTCCAGGCTAGGAAGCAACGGAAGCTAATCGTCCTTCGGACTAGCACAACCATAGATACTCCAGTCTAGGAAGATACGGAGGCTAATTGTCCTCTGGACCAGCACAGCTTGCCCATACAGGCCCAAACATATACAATGTACAAATTATGGAATATTCTTTGAATTATCAATCATGTCTCAGAGCCGAATCTCACTTTTCAAGTCATCATTTCAAAATAGAGGCATTTCAAGTCATAACCGATTTAGAATCTTATTGAAATCTCTTATTCAATTTTAAGTTCAAGAAACCCATTCAACAACAAAACAATTTTAAGGTCCTACCATTTAGAAAAATAGTTAAGCCATCCAATAATGGCAAATGTGAGTTTCATAAAGTAGTATAGTTCGTATAAGGTTCGATACGGGCTTGACCCTACACACGCATGACCTTGTCTAAAAGAAATCATCTTTAATTCTAAAAGAACTTCCACCAAACAAGAGTTATAATCATGTTCATATTCCAAAGGAAGATTTCAAGTCACAAACAATTATCCACACGTTCCACACAAAATAACATACTTCAAAAAGAAGGGTTCTGAAAAGTAGACATATTTAAGAAAGATTTTTGGGAAATCTAGCCATACTTGAAAAGATAATTTTTAAAATATAGACACATAAATCACCTTCATAGTCAAAAGAGCATGTTCAAAAGAGACATACAAATCACCTTCATAGTCAAAAAGGATTTTTAAAAGAGACATACTTCAAAAGAAGGTTTTCAAAAGAGACATACCTCAAATCCCGCTAAAATCTAGCAAACGGAGTTCCCAAGGTTCAACAATCACACTACAATAGTTTTAGATGAGAAAGATTAGAGCTTTAATCTAATTTTACTCATATGCCCCTTTATAGAAAAACTAGGGTTTTCATGTCTAGAACGTGTTCTTGAGAGCTTCATGAATCATTGATGGATTATAATCCCCTAGGAAAACCTACACTAGTCTAAATTCTTTCAATAAATTCAGAAACATCAAGGATCATACCTTTTTGAAGGAATCTTAAACTCTCCAATGTTCCTTTTTTCTTCTCTTTCATTAGCTTTTAAGAATCTAGGGTTTGAAAAGATGTACTAGTGTTTAAGAGTAGTGAATTGACATTAGACTGATGTAGTAATGATAGGAATTGATCAAGAACTTACCTTATATGCTTTGGGGAAGCCCTAAGGTTATTTCTTCTCAAAAAGTCGGCCAAAGATGAGGTAGAATGAAGGTTTAAGAAAATTTCACGTTCTGGGGTTTTTATAGTCGAGCAAGGCGCGTGACGCATCGTGCGAATCACACGTTTGAACCGTGAAACGCAGCCCTACCGCACGATGTGCCAGAGGGGCGTTATTTCTGGTGTTCATCCTGAGATTCGCAGGATTGAACCGCAGGATGATCCCCTGAAACGCACGTTAGTAAACCAGCCATAACGTTTTACTCACAAGTCCATTTAAGCTCCACTATATATCTTTGGAAAGCTATTTCAAAGATCTACAACTTCTATTAGTCGAAGTTGTCAAAAATTTGCAACGGATCTTCACGAAATTGGCCTACAAGACAAGTCAACAAAACTTAGGCGATTTTAAGAACTCTTACGAACTTTACTACTTGGTTTGATTCTATAACGACTATCTTTTGCCCAAATTCATCCCGAAAGGATTCGTATAGTTAGAATATCACATTTACACACATTATCCCCCCCCCCCCACCCACCCTTAAGATCATTCGTCCCCGAATGAAAGTCATGGCTTAAGATTTTTCACTAAACTTCAAATTTCAAAATTTCTAGAGTTCTTTAGTAAAGAGGATCATTCTCAGAGGTAACATATGACTAATCACATAATGAATACATCATTCAAGCCTAAAAACATGGACGAGGGATTCATACCTCTAATATAAACTTTCACCGGGAATACATAGTCGAAAGGTTCAACACATATCTGCAGTAGGGAATAAATGAAGGCAACACGGCTTGAGTGACACTACAACAACTAGATAGAACTACGCCCCCTTTGAGTTCATCACGCAATTCTTAAGATACGACATAAGTCTAACCCGAGATTTTAGCAATATCACTTTTTCACTCTATAACGAGTCCTTCAACAAATTCAAGCCTAACTATTTCTGATTGACAATCCAGAGTTTCATAACACTCGAAAAGCTAGTCTATCCCCAAAAATCACATCAAAGTTCATCATTTCTAATTCAAACGCATCAAAGTAATCTCACGGCCCTTAACTACAACGAGGCAGTCTGTATACATTATAGAAGCGATAATAAGGACGCAGGGGTATTCATAGAAAAAGGGTGTCAACAATTGTTCGATCCGTACAAAAACTAACTTTCAGAACGCCTCTTCAAATTCGACCACGTCGGAGCTAAAGCGGCATCACCGTCCACGGACTTACATCTCAAACCATGCATAGGAAACATACTTGGCGATAAGGAGAAAGCCTCACGGCTTCGGGATCATGGGCATCCATTGCCGCCTTAACGCCTTGAAAGTCTCGTATAAAAAGTCTTTGGGGGTCGTATGCTCTCGGGACAAAGAACCGGTGACTTCAAGTCTAGGAATTCAGTTAAGTACGCTCTCCACCATGAGGTCCCACACCTCCATGCTGTTGCTGAGCCGCAATCAATGCAGTCAACATTTGAATAGCAATTTGTATCATACCAATCTCAGACACACCCGCAATAGGAACAACAGGAGCAGGCGGTGCTTGAGGTGGTGCTTGATTTCCAGCATTATTATATCCATTATTATTTCCATTACCAGCATTTGCACCAGGAAGATTTCTATTAGCAGTTCTTGTGGCGTGCCTTTGGTTACCAGTTCCAGATCGAGTTAGGGCCATTTCTACCAGGCACAATTTAACGAATGCATTAGAATGATCCTAAAAGGATTTCAAGCTCTATAGTACAATCTTGAATCAAGAAGAATCAGAAACACCTATAAATGTCCTGGGAGTCTTTCAATCATGCAGGTGATCAGGCTGCCCAAGGAAAACTCCACTAGACACAGCTCCAGAGACACAGATGACAATCCTGGGACGTATTTAAACCTAGGCTCTGATACCAAGCTTGTCACTCCCCAAAACCCACCTTAGACGTGACCGGTATCCGACGTCATGAACAACATCGGAAGAACCTATTAGATGCAGTAACAACACTTGAACCCGCCAGGATCAATATTCACCTCCAACAGTTTAAAAAATAAATACAATCAAATCCTGATATATGAATTAAATCAGCGGAAGTTTTTAATATCATAAAACTTAATCAAAATGTGACGAACGCCCAAGAGTTAAGAAAACTGAATAAGTACCTACAAGAATGTATACTATGGAGCTTCTAAGATAATGAGCAATGCCTAAATCATCGGGACGCAGCCTGAAACTAAAATACGAAAAGTAAAGATAGAATGGTGCCCCACGAACAATCCTGTGGGCTCACCGAATAGTCTCGAAAGCAGCAAGTTTTCTTAAGTTGTAGGCGTATCACGAATTTGCTCCTCAATGATACCTAACATACAGTAAAAACAATAATGGTATGCCTGAGTAATGGGTACTCAGTGAGTGTCTAACGGGCAATAGTTAACAAAACAAGATATAATGAATAAAATCAGTAAAATGATATCAATGAAAATAACAGTTCAAAACCAGGAATAAAGTGAGTCATCAACATTAAAGAGTCATCAAATAATCCAACAATGACAGACACATTAACTTAACTCCTTACCATTTACCAGGCCAAGTATTTCACTGACGAATTCAAATCACCACAAGCCACTCACAGACAACAAGATATGAAACAAGCCACTCACAGGCTAATCAAAGTGCGAAGCAAGCCACTCACAGGTAGATCAATCAATCGATACTATGGGTTAGGAAACCGCGGGGGCTAATATTCCTCTGGACTAACACAGCAATAGATACTCCAGCTAGGAAGAAACTGTCACGACCCATACTACGGGCCGCGACGGGTATTCGGGGCTAACCACCGAACACCTCTCACTGCTGGCTTTATCTCGCTATCATTCATACTATATGCTCATGTTCTATATAAGAAAAACTGTCTTTTTTTTTCTTTAATGCACTTGCTTTTATAAACATAGGCCCTTCGGCTATCGAAATAATAATAATATACATGCACATACACAAAAGCCATGGGACCGGACTACCCCACGCTGCGTATCTACGAGCCTCTACTAGAACCCGAACATATGGACGGGACGGGACCCGCCGTGCCCGAAATACATGTACACAAAATAATGTCTCAAATAGCACCTCGGAACAGGGAGGGCTTAGTAAACTTCGCTGTAGCTAACGGATTCGGCACTGATCTCCCAATACACTGTGGGCATGAACACGGCGTAAAAAACGGACGTCGGTACGAATATTGTACCGAGTATGTAAAGCATGAGCGATAAAGATGGAGAAACATAACGGTAATACATGAAATGACATAAGATGGAAGACTTACCTGCTTTCCGTAGGGACGTTCCATGTTCTATTTCGTGCTCGTATACATAAATTCATGCCTTTTACTTACTTACCTTTCATATCTATTCACTTGTCATACTCGTACTCGTATCACGTGCTTTGCACATACCTAGCCCTTACTCATACTTACATGGTATTAGCATATCCGTACTCTAATCATTGTCATATACATAGCATACTCGTGCTCGTAAAGATGTCATATGCTTACCTCGTTACGTACTCGCATGAACGTGATGTATATGGCATAATCATACATATAACCTAATTACAATAATGGAAATATCATACATGTATCATACTCGTATTCATATAGGTCGGTATCATTCATACTCGGCCCTCTCGGGCTCGATAGGCTTGATGGTATACGTACTCGGCTCCTCTTGGGCTCGATGAGCTTAATAGTATCCGTACTCGGCCCTCATAGGCTCGATGCACTTGGTAGTATTCGTACTCGGCCATCGGACTCGATACATACATATGTACATATACGTCACATAGGGGTATCATGCTTAACATAGCTAGTCATCATGCATTCATCATAACACATGCATAAACTTATCATCTTGTCGCATTTATTTATACACATTTTATCATTATACGTATTCGGCCTCATAGGCTCGACGACGTATCGTATTCGGCCACGAGGGCTCGGCCACATCACATATATCTCATATCGTACATGCATCATAGGTTCATTACTATTTCTCGTTTCATAGTCATGTTGTGGCTTTGTTTTACTCTAGCGTCATCATATGCTTATCATAATTCATCATAGTATGCTTATCATCATATGCTTATCATAACATCATAGTATGCTTATCATCATATGCTTATCATAGTATTCTTATCATAAATCATCATGGTATGCTTGACATCATATACTTATCACAATACATGCATAGGGGCTCTTAGCTATTCATACTTTATCGGGGTGACGTAAGGTGGTGGACCCCCGATGTTATTATGAGCATTCATACGTATTCTGCCTCACCTTGAAGGAACAAGCAAGCATAAGGTGAGTGGGCAAAATGATCAATGCCATTTGATTACATATATATAGCATCATTGGCTTCTTAGGAGCATCGTATCATAGGCTATAGCATTCCTAGACTTTAGCTCACTATCATAATCGTCGTATTCATCTCGTATGTCTTATCTCGTATAGCTATTCATGAATGAGGATCTTTACTTTCTTAGAGATAGGAACATTCATAGTGAAGAGGGAAATTCATGCCGTAGGACTCATGCCTTGGAAGAAAAGACTAGCCTCGCATACCTTGGCCATTTAGCTACTCTATTACTGGCTCGTCCTCCTTCAACACTTGCGTCTTTACCTTCAAGAGGGTTCGTATCGTCGTTAGCTAATCAATTACAAGAACGTACTTCTTAGGGCTAAAGAAAATCGGACAGCGTTTCCTTTGTTTATACTACTTTCCGCCATATTCCATATCAACTCCCAACATTCATAATAATCATCACAATGTCGTTAACAACAATCGTCATTCGTTCATCTTATTTGCATTTTATAATCTCACTTCAATTTCCCATAATCATGACTAAAAATCCATCGTCGTATTCTTTCGTATCCAATGCTCATTTCATGTTCTATAGGTCATTTATAACATATTTATATCCTCAACATATTCATTTCCATGATTAATCCCTCTTTTAATCACTAATGGCATTATTCATCCAATTAATGACCCATTTGTTGTACTCTTCTACAATCCATGAATCTTAACTCAATAATACTTCAAATAGCATGTAAAGTTCATGAAACTTACCTTAAATGATGGAGGAATAAGCTTGGAGTGGTGATTCACCCTTAGCACCAAAACCCTAGTTTAACTCTCTCTTGGGATTTCTTGACTTGGAAGACTTTTAATGGGTTTCCTTTACTTGATTCTCTTGATTTCTTGTTATTGATCCTTGATTTCTAGGGGTTTCTCATGGATGAAATGTTTGGAACTCTCTAGAGGTTTCTTGAAGAAGAATGAAATGAAATGAGCTTAAGTTCCTTTTAAAAACCCAAAAATCTGATCTTTAATGAATTATTGTCGGGATGAACAGTGGTCGTAAAGCACCCTATACGGACCGTATTCCGGTTTATGGTCCGTCCTCCATGCACGTATTTAAGCTTAAGAAAAACGAGAAAGTTTGGTTGAGGAATGTGGCGGTTTGATCAGTTTACGGCCGTATTTCGATTTACGGTCGATCTTCCGGTTTACGTCAATGGCAGAATGAGTCGCAACTTTTCTTGTACTCTCGGGGAAATTTCCGAGGTGTAACAGAAACGGAGGCTAATCGTCTTCTGGACTAGCACAGCAATAGATACTCTGGGCTAGGAATCAACGGAGGCTAATCGTCCTCTAGACTAGCACAGCCATAGATAATCCATTCTAGGAAGATACGGAGGCTAATCGTCCTCTGGACTAGCACAACAATAGATACTCTCGGATAGGAAGCAATGGAGGCTAACCGTCCTCCAGACTAGCACAGCCATAGATACTCTAGTCTAGGAAGATACGGAGGCTAATCGTCCTCTGGACCAGCACAGCTTGCCCATACAGGCCCAAACACATACAAAGTACAAATCATGGAATATTACCGAATTATCAATCATGTCTCAGAGCCGAATCTCACTTTTCAAGTCATCATTTCAAAATAGAGGCATTTCAAGTCATAACCGATTTAGAATCTTATTGAAATATCTTATTCAATTTCAAGTTCAAGAAACCCATTCAACAACAAAACAATTATAAGGTCCTACCTTTAGAAAAATAAGTTAAGCCATCCAATAATGGAAAAAGTGAGTTTCACAAAGTAGTATAGTTCGTATAAGGTTCGATGCGGGCTTGACCCTACACACGCATGACCTTGTCTAAAAGAAATCATATTTAATCCCAAAAGAACTTCCACCAAACAAGAGTTATAATCATGTTCATATTCCAAAGGAAGATTTCAAGTCACAAACAATTATCCACACGTTCCACACAAGGTAACATACTTCAAAAAGAAGGGTTCTGAAAAGTAGACATACTTTAAGAATGATTTTTGGGAAATCTAGACATACTTGAAAAGACAATTTTTGAAATATAGACACACAAATCACCTTCATAGTCAAAAGTGTATGTTCAAAAGAGACATACAAATCACCTTCATAGTCAAAAAAGATTTTTAAAAGAGTCATACTTCAAAAGAAGTTTTTCAAAAGAGACATACCTCAAATCCCGCTAAAATCTAGCAAAACGGAGTTCCCAAGGTTCAACAATCACACTACAATGGTTTTAGATGAGAAAGATTAGAGCTTTAATCTAATTTTACTCATAAACCCCTTTATAGAAAAACTAGGGTTTTCTTGTCTTGAACGTGTTCTTGAAAGCTTCATGAATCATTCATGGATTATAATCCCCTAGGAAAACCTACACTAGTCTAAACCCTTTCAATAAAATCAGAAACATCAAGGATCATACCTTTTTGAAGGAATCTCAAAGTCTCCAACGTTTCTTTCTTCTTCTCTTTCTTTAGCTTTTAAGAATCTAGGGTTTGATAAGATGAACTAGTGTTTAAGAGTAGTGAATTGACATTATCGATATAGTAATGATAGGAATTGATCAAGAACTTATCTTATATGCTTTGGGGAAGCCCTAGGGTTATTTCTTCTCAAAAAGTCAGCCAAAGATGAGGTAGAATGAAGGTTTAAGAAAATTTCACGTTCTGGGGGTTTTTATAGTCGATCAAGGCGCGTGACACATCGTGTGAATCACACGTTTGAGGTGTGAAATGCAGCCCTACCACACAACGTACCAGAGGGGCGTGATTTCTGGTGTTCATCCTGAGATTCGCAGGATTGAACCACAGGATGATCCCGTGAAACGCACGTTAGTAAAACAGCCATAAATTTTTATTCACAAGTCTGTTTAAGCTCCACTATATACCTTTGGAAAGCTATTTCAAAAATCTACAACTTTTATTGTGAAAGTTGTCCCAAATTCGCAACGGATCACGAAATCGGCCTACAAGACAGGTCAACAAAACTTAGGCGATTTTAAGAACTCTTACGCACTTCACTACTTGGTTTGATTCTATAACGACTATCTTTTGCCCAAATTCATCCCGAAAGGATTCATATAGTTAGAATATCACATTTACACCCATTATACACATTCAGACCCAACCTGAATTCACGAAGTGTTACAATAGCGTTTGCCCTTCATGTGAAATTTCTTTTATAGGGTATAGTACTTGGGCAGATTTGATGATCTTAGACACAGTAGACTTCGATGTTATTTTGGGTATGAGTTGGTTGTCCCTGCGTTGTGCTATACTTGATTGTCATTCTAAGACTGTTACAGTAGCCATGCCCAGGGCACCCAGACTCGAGTGGAAGGGTAACCGTTGTCCCCTCCCTAAGAAAGTAATATCCTTTGTTCGTGCTAGGAAGCTAGTAGAGAAGGATCTTTTTAGCTTATCTAGCACATATCCGTGATAGCAGTGCAGATACCCGATCCCTTGATTCGGTTCTCGTGGTACGCGAGTTTGCGAATGTGTTCCCCACGGACTTTCCTGGTATTTCACCGGATCGTGATATTGATTTCAAAATTGACTTAGACCCATGGACTCGTCCTATCTCTATCCCACCTTATAGGATGGCACCAGCAGAACTCACGAAATTAAAAGAGCAATTGCAAGATCTTCTGAGTAAAGGGTTTATACGCCCGAGTGCCTCTCCGTGGGGTGCTCCTGTCTTTGTTTGTTAAGAAGAAGGATGGGTTAATGCGTATGTGTATTGACTACCGTCAGCTGAATAAGGTAACTATCCGAAACAAGTATCGTATGCCCCGTATTGATGACTTATTTGATCAGTTACAGGGAGCTTCGGTGTTCTCAAAAATTTACTGAAGGTCAGGGTACCATCAGTTGAAGATTCGGGCAGAGGATGTTCCTAAAACTGCATTTCGGACCAGGTATGGGCACTATGAGTTCTTGGTTATGTCCTTTGGGCTTACAAATGCCCCAGCTGCGTTCATGGATTTGATGAACAGTGTGTTCAAGCCCTACTTAGACTCATTCGTCATAGTGTTCATTGATGATATCCTAATGTACTCTAGCAGTAAGGAAGAGCATGAGAAACATTTGAGAATCGCTCTTGAAATATTGTGAGAGAAGGAGTTGTATGCTAAATTGTCCAAGTGTGAATTCTGGTTGTCTTCTATTTTTTTTTGTTTTTGTTTTTTTGAATGAAAACCACCAAACCAAGTTTGGGAGTGCTTTATTAAAAAGAAGGTTTTCTGTACAAGAAATGAAAATAGAAAAACAAATAAACAAAGATCCTAAAAAACAGAAATGAAATGTAAACTACATCCAAAGACTATACAGAAGCTTGTCTACTGCAGATCCTCTGGCCTTGACTTGACACCATCTCAAACACCTACAAGCTCTCACCAGGTGCTATGGTTCAAAGTCAAACTGAATGCATATTCAGGCTTCCAGGATGGAGTAAAATTCTTTCATTTTTCTTCAGATGCAGCTGCTATCTCCTTGGCTTTATATTGCAATTTGTTTGCCGTTATCTCTAGTTTCCTGAATGAACAAATCTTTAGAAGTATTACAAAATAATGATCATATGCTAATACCACTCTTGTAATCTTGCCAAAGACACTTTCATACAAGTACATCTTGCTACTCATGGCGTGTTGAAATGTAGCCTTATTGCTGCTACTGTCCTCCAAATTTGCTATTAATCTCCAGGAATGTAATGATCTTTAGCTTTCCTGATCCTCATGTATGGTATATGTGACTTCTCCATGTTTAAATTTTTCCTTTCTTTCACAAGGAGTGAAGTGAAACTATGAAAATGGTGATCACCTGCAAAATCAAAAGCATAGTTAGTTAAAAAATCAGCCAGGCCATTTCCTTCTCTCAGAACATGCTCCACCCTCACTTCCTTATCCCTCCTCAGTCTTGAAATATCATTTATGATCATTGATATACTCCATGGAGCCTCCCACTGTCCAGTTAAGATCATCTTCATAGTCATAGAGTCTGTTTCCATCACCACTGGTACCAGGCTGTGTGTAACATAATACTTAAGACCCTCATGTAGTGCCATTGCTTCAGCCACCAAATTTGAGCCATCTGATATTCTTCTTGCAGCTGCAAACTGGAAATCACCTGCTGCATTTTTAATATAAAAGGCCACAGAGCTTGGCCCAGGATTTCCCCTAGAAGCTCCATCAGAATTACACTTCAACCACCCTGGCATAGGAAATTCCCATTTCACTATCTTGTTCACAATTCTTGGCCTATATGCTTCAAAGACTTGTAGGATTTAAGGTATACATCTTGGTAAGTTATTCAGCCATGGAAATCTCAGTCTACATATTTGATATATGATCATGTTGATTTCATAAATCACTTTGTAGATGGACATCTTCCCTCCATGTAGGACTATATTTCTCCACTTCCATATCTGCCACATGGTAACCGTTGGAATAGCTTTAAATATGGCTCTGAACTTTGGGGGACAATTTGCTTTCCACCAGACTTGAAGAACCTGCTTGACTTGTTGAAACTGTGTTGTGATGCCAACAACAGTTTTAACATAAGTCCAAACTTTTGTAGCAACATTTCCTGTAACAAAAAGGTGTCCACAATTTCATATTGCCTATGATCACAGCAATAACATATTGCCTCAGTATCTATCCCAATCCTTCTTACTACCTCTCCAACTGGTATTTTAAACTTTCACAACCTCCAGAAGAAGAAGGATATCTTAAAAGGTACACCTGATATCCACATGCTCTTAAAGACATCTGACTTGATTGCTTTTCTCCTCGAAGTTCCCCGTACGGTGCCCTCTTTTGTGAATTTACTGTTGTCATCATCCATCTTGGCCTATCCCACTCTTCTTTTGGTTCATGAAAGTGCAATTCTTCTAATATATGATCCACAATATCCATGGGGAATAATTGCTGCAGTCTTCCTATGTTCCAACCATCCTGCAGCATAAGTTCTTTTACATCTTGAACACCCTCATCTATCACAAATTCATCAGGAATAATGCGATATAGAGCCCCTAGCTTTGTCAAGTTGTCAAACCATATATTTGCAGTTCCATTCCTTGGTTCCCACCATATTTCTTGTTCTATATTATCTCTAGCCTCTATCATTGCCTTCCATACTTGAGAACCTCCCTTCCACTGCACATTCTGAGGACTGTGCCTTTTGCAGTATTTGATCCACATGTAGTTTGCCCATAAAGTATTTCTTGTCCTGAATTTCCACCAAAGTTTTGCACATAAGGATTTAGATACATCAAACAAAGATCTAAAGCCTACTCCTCCTTCCTCTTTTGGCATACATAAGTTCAACCATGATGACCAGTGTCTTCTTCTGCCTTCCTCACTATTATTCCAGAAGAATCTTGAAAATATTTTGTGCAGATCATCGACAACACATTTTGGAGGTTTGATGGCTGACAACAGATGTCTTTGGCATGCTCATTAGAACATTAGTAATTAAAATAGCTTTTCCTCCAAATGATAGCAGTCTTCCTTTCCAAGTTTGCAGCCTATTCTTGACTTTCTTGATCAAATCATTATAATCTGCTTTCCTCTTCTTTGGATGTGTGACAGGACAACCCAAATATGTAAAAGGAAAAGTGTCGCTTTTAAAACCAGTAATGTTCTCCCCTTGTTATATCAACACATTAGCCACTTTACTGTATACATAGAACGAACTCTTGCCTTTGTTGATAAGTTGGCCTGATACCTACTCATAGTCATGTAATACCTCCATAATCAGCTCCAAAGATCTAGAATCAGCAGATGAAAAAATTATTGTGTCATCTGCATATGCCAGATGATTCAGACTTGCACTCCATTTGGACATTCCATAGCTTTTAAAATCCTTGTTCTCAAATAAAGAATTCAATGCTCCAGATAAAACTTCAGCAGATAAGATGAACAAAGGAGGAGAGAGTGGATCTCCTTGTTTTACACCCCTGGTAGAGTGGAAAAAACCAGAAGCTTGGCCATTAAGGAGTATGGAATACCAGTTATTTGCTATCAATCTCCAAACCATATCTATGAACACTTCTGCAAATCCCATCTTCCTTAAAACTTTGATCAAGTAACTCCATGATACTCTATCATATGCTTTGGCCATGTCAAGCTTAAGCACTACATTAGCTGGTTTTCCCCTTAGTCTAATGTCAGTCACAACTTCTTGAGTTAGAAGGACATTTTCAATGATACATCTGCCCTTAACAAAACCAGACTGGTTAGGAGATATCAGAGAAGGTAAAAGGCCTTCCAGCTTATCCTGAACCACTCTAAAAATAACCTTGTTGATGAAGTTACTGAGACTGATTGGTCTCATATCAGCAAAAGTCTCAATGTTATTCTTCTTTGGTAATAGTACCAAGTTGGTATTTGTGATTGACTTAGGAAGAGTTTTCCCATCAAAGAAAGCTTTCACAACATTGTATACATCAACACCTACAATGTTGCAACACACCTGATAAAATATTCCAATCATACCATCTGGACCACCAGCACTATCTGCAGATAATTCAAACACAGCCTTCTTCACTTCCTCCAAAGTTAGCATGCTTACCAGTTGATTGCTAGTATCCTGATCAACCATACTAGGAACATGTTGTAGCAAATCAACGTCTAAAGGATCAACCTCTTGAGAGAATTGCTGCTGATAAAATCTACAAGCTTCTTCTGTCAAAAGTGAATCCCCTTCTATCCATATTCCTTGCTAATTCTGAATTCTTTTGATCTGCAATCTCTTTCTCCTACAATTCACAATACTGTGAAAATACCTTGTATTCCTGTCTCCTTCAGTAAAACGTTTCATATGTGACTTTTGTATCCAAAATTCCTCCTCATAATGAGCATAATTCTTCAATTCTGCTTGTGCTTACAGTAGCACCATCCAGTTCATAGGAGAAGGATCATCTTCAAATAATTGTTCTTTAATTCTCACCACCTCTTCCCTTACTGTTAGCTACATGGAAATATCACCAAAGGTTGCCTTACTCCACGCAGATAATGTAGTTTTCACCTTCTTCAACTTTAACTTAAAGCTGATAAACTCATCACCTTCAAAATCTGTGCTCCATGCCTGATTAACCACCTCTAAGAATGATTCATGTTCTGTCCAGAATTTTAGAAATCTGAAAGGCTTCCTTATGTGATGTGAGATTTCACCACACGAAAGTAATAAAGGGGCATGGTCTGAGCCAGTTCTGGATAAGTGTTCCACTTCCATATGTGCAAACCAATCCTGTAATTTGGAGTTTGTAATCATTCTATCGAATCTCTTGAAAATGCAGTCACTACCTGCCCTCCCATTCTACCAAGTAAACAGACTTCCCTTATAATTGATGTCAAACAGCTCACATGAATTAATGCAAAATGCAAAATCTTCATATTCATCTGGAAATACAGGTAAACCACTAATCTTCTCATTTTCATTCATAATGACATTGAAATCACCCCTACCAGCCAAGGCAAGCCCATGTGATCAACCAAACTATACAGACTATCCTATAAGCTGATTCTTTCCAGATGATCACACTTTGCATCTACCATTGTTACCATCAGTGACTTATTCCACTCTTGGAACAACAGCTTTGATTATTTGTTGTTCTATATCCTGCATGATCTCTACATCCACATTATCAGTCACAAAGAACCATATTTTACCATTGGAGTTGTAGTGGGCATATCTCATGCCTAGCCTCCTTCTAAATCTCTGAATATGCCTAAAGTGTTGAAAAGGCTCCATTAAATCTATAATGGAAAATTTATGATGTTTGTGCAGCTTTTGGACTCTGTGAAAAGCTTGTTGTGTGTTCACAGACCTGATATTCCAAAAGAGTGTTTTCATCATCATTGAAAAATAGGCTTACAAACTCTCTTTGGTACTACTCTTATAGGAATAGTATCTATAATTACTTGTTTTTTTCCATTCTTGGTGCCTTTCTGTCTAGATCTTGGAGAGATGCCAGCTTCTTTTACCACATTACTAAGAACCTGCTCCACTGAAGCCTCTTCTTCACTGTCTTTGAATTTGTTTTTGCCCTCATCATGTTCCACCTTAGTTCCCATATTAATATTATGAGAAATCACACCATGCAATTCTTTCAAAGGAGATTGTTTTGTTTGGTTGACCAGTTGTTGCACATTGTCCTTTTCCACTTATATAACTGCCAAATCCTTTATCACCTCCCTCTCAGGAGGAAATGAACCAATGCCATTGTCATTAATTGAGATTCTCAAATTTCCTTCATTCATATTATTATCAGGAGACAAATCAACTTCTTGGACTTGAGCCCGAGACAAAGGTGGAATACTTAATATCTGATCTTTTTGACTATCTACAACCTCCAACTCCCCTTTGGCATTTGTAAATCTGTCAGCACCCTCAGTCTGTATTTCTTCCTCACCTGAGTCTAAATAATGCAAATCATCAATGTTCTCTCCTAGCCCCATCTTCTCATGTGCACCATCACCATCTTGAACCTTTTCTTCAGCCTGAATATATTCCATAAAAGATTCTGAGGCATGTCCATCCTTAGAAAAATTACTCACATGCATTTTCTTTTATAAGGTCCTGATACCTTTCAACTTTGTCCTCTAAATCTTTGTCAGCATCATCTACTTCAACAACAATGACACCCTCATCAACCCTTTCTCCTACACTTTTATGCCCATCTTTTGTTGCCTGACCTGATTGTTCAGCATTTAGATTCATTTTTTTCTGTATCTATGATGTTATCTTCTCAATCATTGACTGCCACACAAGATTCCAAATTTTGATCATGCTCCTCCATTCCTTTCTTATCAAAAGGTTGAGTAGTTTCTTCCTTGCCATTTTCGACCTCCTTGACTACCACATAAGTGTCATCTGTACCCTTATCCTCTACATTATTGTTGACTTCTTCTTCTGTAATTTTCTCTAGCACATCAAAATTGTTATGTGTTGAAACTCCACTTTCAGGTGCAAGAACACTCTTGTTCCCAGCATCAGCAGCATCCTTGTTTATATTTTTTCCTTTGTCATTGATTCCAGGATAAGTAACCACTTTCCCACATGATAGAACCTTAGGCACATATGTCTGCATAGGATATCTCTATGCATGATGTCTCCTCTTTCTTCCTAGTGTATAGGTTGTAGCCATATTTGACACATCCTCCTTCCCATGCTTCTTCTCCACTTCGTTTGCATCCGCCTTTGTGTCTGCCACCAATTCAGGATGCAACACACGACACTCCTCATTTGCATGGCCTTGCAATATGCATTCTGTGCAATACTTTGGTAAATGATTATACTGAATTCTCACTTTTACCACCCTAATCTCCTTAGTCTTCTCATCTTCAATTTCTATCATAACAAACTTAGGAAGATTAGATAACAAATCTACTTGAACCTTAACCTTTGCGCAGTTAGGTCTAGTTTTGTTTATGGTGGCCATCTCAAGTAATAAGGGTTTTCCAACTGCAGATGCCAAAGTAAACAATGATTCTTTGACAAAATACGTGGGAAGCAGTTTTGGAAAAGAGATCCAAGCCATAGCTATTGACGTTTCTGCCTCAACCTTAAAATTAGAGTCATAAATTAAGGGCCTCATTTGATAAGCAAAACCATCCTTGGATTTTAGCCAAAAAGCAGCCTTTGAAGACATAGTAATGAAGTCCTCCATTAGAGAACATCTTATCAGTAAGTGTCTATCTCTCAGGAAACCAATATCACACTTTCCCTTCACACCACACTGTTGAGGAATAATAGTTCTTAATTCTTCTAACTCCGGCCATCCATAAGAAAACTTACCAACAATGGCATATTGTAAGTTTTCAATCTTCTCCATTCTAGACACTTCAGAAGATGTCCAACGCACCACAGGGATACCATCAACATATGTTACCTCCTTCATTGGTATTGGTTCACAGAGAGAGTTGGACGTGGGACTGGTTCCATGCACAAGTGTTTGAGCATAGTTTGGAGAAGAAGAAGCGGACGGGAGAGTTTGTTGAATATCATGGGATTGCGGGTGAGTGAGGGGTGGGTAGTGTATAGTGTTGGTTGTTGGTCGAGGCTAACCACCCGCCGGTGACGGCTGGCCAGCGGCCAAGGTGGCCATAGGTAAAGTAGGGTTTGTTAATTAAGGTTGCATGGGAATGTAAGAGAGAGAAGAGAGTTGCAGTTTCTTTTTTTTTTAGTTGTCTTCTGTGTCTTTCTTGGGACATGTTATTTTGAAGGAGGGTATTATGGTGGATCCTCAGAAAATTCAGGCAGTCAAGGAATGGGCTAGGCCCACATCAGTGATCGAGATCCGTAGTTTTGTGGGTCTAGCTAGCTACTACCGTCGGTTTGTGAAAGGGTTTGCCTCTATTGCTTCTCGTATGACCCATTCGACTCAGAAGGAGGTGCCGTTTCAGTGGTCCGACGAGTGTGAGGAGAGCTTTCAAAAGCTCAAAACATTGTTGACTATAGCACCGATTCTGGCATTGCCCGTTGAGGGCAAGGATTTTGTTATTTATTTGATGCTTCACATTCTGGTTTGGGTGTTGTTTTGATGCAGGAAAGGAAGGTGATTGCTTATTCTTCTCGACAGCTGAAGGTGCGTGAGAAGAAATATCCTACTCATGATCTAGAGTTGGCAGCGGTGGTGTTTGCGTTGAAAATCTAGAGACACTGCTTGTATGGTGTCCATTGTGAGGTGTACACAGACCATCGCAGTTTGCAACATGTGTTCACTAAGAAAGATCTGAACTCTAGACAGCGAAGGTAGATGGAACTGCTAAAGGACTATGACATCACCATCTTGTATCACCCTGGTCAGGCTAATGTAGTAGCTGATGCATTGAGCCGGAAGTTGGCTAGTATGGGAAGTCTGGCTCGTTTGATCTCCTCTAAGAGTCTGTTGGCTAGAGAGGTGCAGACTCTGGATAACAGCTTTATGAGACTGGATATTTTCAACACAAGCAAGGTGTTGGCTTGTGTTGAGGCTCGGTCATCATTTTTAGAATAGATTAATGCTAAGCAGTTCGAAGATGATAAGATATGCAAAATACGTGATAAGGTGTTGCATGGTGAGTCTAAGGAGGCCGTGATTGATGAGGAGGGCGTGCTACGGATCAAAAGGCGAGTGTGCGTGCCACGAATGGGTGACTTGATTAACACCATTCTGACAGAGGCTCACAGTTCGAGGTATTCTATCCATCCTGGTGTCACTAAGTTGTATCGTGATTTGAGACAACATTACTGGTGGACTAGGATGAAGCGAGATATTGTAGAGTTCGTTGCTCGGTGTCTAAATTGCCAAAAGGTGAAGTATGAACATCAGAGACTTGGGGGTACGTTGCATAGAATGCCCATTCCTGAATGGAAGTGGGAAAGAATAGCCGTGGATTTTGTAGTGGGTCTTCCGAAGACGTTAGGAAAGTTTGACTCTATCTGGGTTATTATTGATAGGTTAACTAAGTCTGCCCACTTTATTCCGATGAAGATAACTTATGATGCAGAGAAGTTGGCTAAAGTTTACATTCGGGAAGTACTTAGACTCCACAGGGGTCCTATCTCCATCGTGTCCGATATGAGCACCACGTTCCCATACAGATTTTTGGAGTGTTTGCATGAGGAGTTGGGTACAAGGTTAGATCTTAGCACAGCCTTCCATCCTCAGACTGACGGGCAGTTTGAGCAGACTATTCAGGTTCTGGAGGATATGCTTTGTGCGTGTGTGATAGATTTCGGTGGGCATTGTGTTACACCCTGTATCTTCGAAGAAGAACTTATCAAATTTGAAACATAAGTACGTTGAGTTATAGTTAAGTAAAACCACTTTCGAATATCATCAAGCATTATTAAGTATATTTAATGAGTGAAGGATGTATATAAGGTATACCGGAAGGTTTTATAAGGAAATGAGCAGAAGAAATGGAGTAGTACGACTTTGGAGAAAGGATGGGTAAAATTTCATGTGAAATTTTTTGTCCAAATTGAGGGAAAAATATCTCTTAGCATATGAAGTGTTTTGAAGTAAAACAAAATCCTAAAATGAAGTTCGTCGAGTCTAGTTTCCAACGCCACAAACCACTCGTCGATAGGACATCGGAGTAGAGAATTACGGACGTTACAAGTTCAGCTGACAAAGCAGAAACGCGTGCTAGAGTAACTGCTACAGTAACCGACCTGCTACAGTGACCCGACCCAAATTTGAACCTTATAAAAGGGGACATTTTTTTCACAAAAAAAATGAGATTTTAGAGCAGCACCATAGAGGGCAATTTTGTCATTAAAAAAGTTAAGGGTTTGAGTGATTTTCAAGTGGCGAAGCATTAATCAAGGCCCGGATAACGCATAGTTGTGATTCTAGTATTGTTTTGCGATGAATTTTAGCCTGGATTCAAGTGGATATCGAGGATATTGCTTTTTTAACAAGAATAAGGTATGAATCTCTTTCTATTTACGTTAATACCGGTTTATTCTCGGAGACAAAGTCGTTAAATAATTGTATAGTAAGTTGGTTAGTTATGGAAGTTGGAAAACAGCGTGTGGGCTATTTTATGGCACATGTTGGTGTTGAAAGTGATGTTGTTAATGTTGGTATTGATGTTGTTATTGTTGGTTGCTGAATTACGATTTTGTGCTAGGCATATAAACAGAGGAGATGCTGCCGAAATTTCGGCAGATTCTAGAAAGATTTATTTGGAGGCTTAGGATAAGTATATAACAATGAATCTAATTATAGCATGAATGGTCTTATATGTATATTGCGAGACCGGAAATAGGTGGAAGAGCTGAGACGTGAATTTTCAGGTATGTTAAGGCTAGTCCCTTTCTTCTAAAGGCATAATTCCTTTCTTATAAATCCATTAGATGTTTTTCAAATGTCCCATGATCCCTTTTACGTGAATCCATAAATGTTTTCCAAGAATGTTCTTATTCTCAAAAGCTAGAGATTCATGAATCATAGAGTTCTTATGATGCTAAAGATAAGCATGTTTTATGATGACGATGATTCTATTTTTAGAAATTCCTATGTTATAATTCCCTACATATTTTCATAGCCTCCTTACTTCAACAAGTTAGAAGTTCATGATTCAGAGGCATGACTCCTTTCCTGATAATCCATAAATGCTTTCCAAAGTGTCCATATTTTCCAAATCAGAGATTTATGATTCTGTAAGATCTTATGACAACAATGATGGACACGTTTTTACAATGACAATGATGATGTCAAAGATAAGAATATTTCTATGACGATTATGATGATGATGATTTCATGTTTAAAAGTCCCAAGCTTATGATTTGAATGTGAATATGAGAATGTTGAGCTATTTCTTGATTTTCTCAATTTTATTCATTGTTGATGAATCTCACCTCATATTATTCGTTCCTCCGAGGTGAGAAACAGTGATGCTGATTATTCCATAATGCAATCGGAGTTTACCGACCTTACGTCACTCCGATAGAGTTATAGTTTTTACTTGAGCTCCTATTCATGCTTCATGTTAGGTAATTAATGATGATTACACCGTGCCTAGATGTCCGGGCAGCACCGCTAAGGCGGGCGGCTTATACATCATGTTTGTATGACACGAGCAGCACCACTAGTGGGCGGCGTGAGATGGTTACCCCGAACGCAGGAGGCCCAAAACCGGGCTAATGATTATGCTATATATATATATATATATATATATATCTGTGTGTGTGTGTGTGTGTGTGTGTTTGAGAGAGAGAGAGAAATGTTTTCTTTAAAGTTAAGCATGTATGGTATCTTTCTTATGAGGCAATCATATGTACAAGTTATTTCCTTACCTCATGTTATGCTTAATATTTCTCATTGTGTTATTTTTCATGTTCGGTATCTATTACTATATTATTATTCATGCCTTACATACTCGGTACATTACTCGTACCGACGTCCCTTCTTGTGGACGCTGTGTTCATGCCCGCAGGTTCAGATAGCCAGCCGAGTGAGCCAGAACACTAGGACCTCTTTCCAGTTCCAGCCAGCAAGCTCCATTTGGACCGGACCTCTAGCCCTTTAGTATGCCTTTTGACATATACATATATGGGTATGGCAAGGACTTGTCATGTCCTTTTTGTAGTCTATATTCCATAGAGGTCTGTAGACAATGTATATATAGTGGGGGTCAGTGCTTTCAGTTGTCCCTTAATTTTGTGAACAGTATATACGGTGACCAAGTTGGTTTGCGTTGTCATCCTCTGCTAGTATGCTTACATATACATATCCATATGCATGTTTCATGGAATTCTCAGATAAGATCTATCGTATAAATGCTACCGCAAAACGGTGTCAGTGGAATATTAGTCACAGTGGGCCACCAAGTTGTTTAGTACGGAGTGGGACTGAGTTTATTGGTGCTCGATCAGTTGTGGTCGGGTGCTCATCGCGGCTCATCAGTTTGGGTCATGATAAAAGTTATATCAGAGCAGTTCGTCCTGGGGATTGTCTACAGACCGTGTCCGGTAGAGTCCTGTTTATGGGTGTGAAGCTGGCCACACTTATAAACAGGAGGCTGCAGGGCATTTAGGAATCATTGACCTTTCTTTCTATCTTAGATCGTGCGATAGAGCCAGAGTCTAGGAAAGATCGCTTCTGACCCTTTTTTCTGTAGGTATGTGCGGACTGACAAAAGATGAAGAGATCATCCTCGGACAGTGTTACACCTTGGAAATTTCATGTCGTCGTGTAGTGAATGAACCAACGCGAGCTTAAGGAATAACAGGAAGTTCTTATGACTATAAGAAGGATATTTAGTAGTCTTAGAATGCATACGTTAAGATTTTGAAGTCATATGAATTAATGAAATAAGGATTGATAAGGACAAGTGAAGTATAAATGGGGTTTGGGAAAGGTTTTGTAAATTATTGCATTAAGAATTGTTTGGTAAGGCCTTAAGGACGAGTTATAGGGATGTTTAGATCATTAATAAAGTATTAAATAAGTGTTAAGAAGGTTGTATAAGGATTGGAGATCAAACGAAACGACGAGAACAACTTCGGAAAAGCTGTGAGTTACACGGACCGTATAACTACGGACCGTATAAGGGTCCGTATAACCCAACAAAAAGAATGTTTCCCATAGTGGTGAACCACGGACACTTATACGGACCGTACATGGTTATACGGACCGTATAAGTGGTCCGTATAGTACCCGACGGGCTGGACAAGTTGTAAGTATAAATATATGTTCCCACTCTTATTTTCTCATTCTTTCCACTTCTCCACTTCTCTCCAAACTTCTAGACTATTGCATACACTTCTTCAACATACAATCAAGGGCAACCAAGATCAAACACTAATATTCAAGGGAAATCAAGTATATGGAAGCTTGCTAGGGTTATGTAAGTTAGAAATTCCTTTGGGATTGAAGCAAGGGTTTCCTCCAAGTGAAGCAACCCCAACCAAAACCCGTTCCTACACATTCAAAGGTGAGTTTTATGATTATTTCGTGCTATTAAGAGTATTGGATGGTTGAGAAACTTGAATTATAGAAGAAGATAGAAAGTGGGGCTCAAATGTGGAAATAGTAGTATTCATGAGTGACAACTTGGATTGAATCATAGTTCTTGGCATGTTATGATTATAGTTTTGTTGTAAATAATATTGTGAGTGTTGAAGAAGCACTGTGTGTAAACGGATACGACGTAGAGTGTTGGCCATGGCTATGGATGACTTTGAAGTGGAATTATGAGAATTGGAAAATATATAGTTTGAGGAAAGCTATTGACAATGATATTGTAGCGTTGTTATTGATGTTTGGAAGTTGTTTTTTATATGGAGGAAGTTGTATAAACAAGGGAAATGCTGCCCAATTTTTATTAGCTCTTAATTGATTTAGCTCAAGCTTGCGCACATTGACGATTATCTAATTTTAGTATGAATCCCCTTAAATGTAGAATCGCGAGCCGGAAAGAAGTCATCTAGTTGATAGAGTAAGGAGATATAAAGGTATGTGAGGCTAGCCCTTTCTTTCTAAGGCATGAATCCTATGACATGATTCTCTCTATTTTTCTATGTCTTTTCTAATTTCCAAGAATTCATAAGTCCGCGATTTCTAAAGGCTTCTTATGAGGCGAAGATAAGAGAAGTGCTATGAAGATGAATATGATCATGATATTCCATAATCTAATCGAAGGATACCGACCTTATGTCACTCCGATAGAGCTATAGCTTTCACTTGAACCCCTATGCATGTTTCATGTTGAGTATATTAGGATGATTACACCGTGCCTATATGGCCGGGCAGCACCGCTAAGGCGGGCGGCTTGTACACCGTGTCTACGTGGCACGGGCAGCACCACTAGTGGGCGGCTTGAGATGATCGTCCCGGACGCGGGATACTGATGATATATGATTCAGATAGTTTATATATATGTGTATGCATACATGACATGACGTTGATTATGATGTAAGTGAGCATGCATGATCCGCCTCCAGAGGCAAGCAGTCACAGTTGTTACTTTTCTTATGTTTCTGTATTTCCTTACCATGTTATCATATATGCTTTACATACTCAGTACATTGTTTGATTCGGGAAATGTTCAGTCATAAAATGTAGAAGTAGAAGGGGCTTAAAAAAAAGGCAGCGAGAATGGATCTGTAATGCATAAGCGCTTCGTTTAAATGCAAAGCCCTCGACTAGCAGAAAGGAAAAATAAGTCAAGCTATATGATGAGAGAATTTCGGTATTATAAGAGACCAAAAGAGTTGGGGGATCGTTAGGGTTGGCCGATGACTACTGATACTCGGGAGTTACTAGTGTATAAGAACACCCTTAAAAAGGGGGGAAGAGTAGATCTAGTCTTGAAATGAGGTATGGCATTGTCAAAATTCCAAGGAAAGAAAGATGTTAGCTTAAAGAGGCCAAAATTCGGGACGTCGTGGCATATCAAGAATGCATTAAGAGGGAGCATAAATGAATTAAAGATAAGCATACCACAAAGCAGGTATAAAAAAGGAATTAAAATGGATCAAGAGATTACATCATGTGGGCATGAGATATGATGTTTCTAGACCAGGGAAATTTGTGCCGCAGCTAAATAGGCAGCGACGTATCCGAAAGAGTAATAAAGAGAGAAGAAAGGTCTGCAAGCTAACTACAAAGAGAATGATGAAATGGATGATGAGTACAAAGGACACTTTGGGTTACAACTGTTATATCCCGTATTTTTAGACATTGGGACATTCTAAAGCTAATCGCGACAAGTTAAGGACAAGACTATTTTGGGATCCGAGGTAGAGACATTTAACCTCCGATTTTGTTTTAATGTGCAAGTTGCTTATAAATTTTATTTGGTATAAAAATATTATTGGAGATTAGGGATTAATTAACTATTATTAGATTATTAAGTGGGATTAAAGTTTAATTATTCATTAATTAAGCCATAGTGGTCGTGTGGGCCCCACCCGTGACATGGCCAATTGTAATTGGCTCACACTTTGGGTGGGACACATGTCCAGCCCATGGAATTCCTATATATAGCAAATTGATGATTCATTCATCAACTATCCAAGTCATTTTCATCTTCACAAAATAAGAGAAGTTAGAGAGAGAGAGAACCTCTCGGCCATGGGCAAGCCGAGAATAACCTTGCAAAAACCTTGATCAAATTTAATTTTCTTCACGCAATTCAACTCCTTAGAAGGTTTTTATTAACGTGGAATTGATCTTAGGGCAACAAGAACAAGTATAAATTCAAGGCACAAGTTGGAACCAAGTTGAGAAACCAAGTGTTAAAGGTAAGATTTAATCTCCTTTTGCATATGTTGTGGATGGTTTGAACATGTTGTAATGTGTAGATATGTATAAAAGTCGTGTATGTTGATGTTGGAAAGCTGTCCAAGCCGTGTAGGGGCTGTTTTAGGAGAAAATGGTGAATTGATTTACTTGATATTTTGATTGTAGTTGTCATGGATTTTATGGTGAGAATGAAGGTTTAATGGTTCTAGTTGAAGTTGTAATTGTGTGTGGGCTGTTGTAAAAGTTAATACGATGTTAATATAGTTTGCTGTAGTTATGTAAATGATGTTATTAACGTGTGGTTGTTGGTATAGTTCATAAAATTGGAATAAAAGAATGTGTTGTTGTTGTTCTTGGTGAGTTTGGAAGATTGCGGGTTGTGAAGTATGTTGGTTGGACTGTTTGGAATAGTGTGCGCATTGTTCTGAAGCGTTCTCGAGTCTTGTTTGGATGGTCTCGGGTTAGCACTTGAACGTATGATCATTGGTGTTGGCCTAATTGTATGTGGTTGATTTGAATGTAAAGGAAATGTCGTCAAATTATTTAGGAAGGAGTTACTAACGGTAAAATGCGTTTTGAATTCCCTCGTAGCCTAATCGTAGTTCTTGACATCTTAATATAGGTTAAAGTACTATTGGGCAGCGTATACGTGTGTGTTGCGAGTAAACGCTAAAGGTATGTAAAGCCTATCCCTTCTTTCTTTTGGCATGTCTTAGATATAAGTAAGATGCGATATGAGCTTTGGGGTAACTCTATTCATAAGTTCCGAGCATGTTTATGATTCTTATTCACTTCTTGATATTAGAATTCTTAATATAGTCGAGATATTGCCCTCGAGTCTTTTGTATGATTGGATCGTAAATGATACATAAAGGTTCCTATTCTTAAAGGATTCTATAATGAATAATGTCTATAACTTTTATAAACTGACTCGGATTAACTTAATACATGTCTATCATCCCTGAGGCCTTATCTTGATATAGTTCATAATGATATTCAAAGAGTGCGAACATGACTATCGTCCGATACTCGAGCCGTTGATTAGTCTACTTATCTATTGAGTCTCAAAAGAGGATTTATATGCATATGATTACTCACTACTCTGTTTGTGCATTCTGTGATTACATCTTTCACCGAGTCCCTCACTAGAGGGCCGGGTATGATATATGTACGTTATGGTGTTATGCTGTGTTATGGTGTTATGCTGTGTTATGGAGTTATGCTGTGATACGGAGTTATGCTGTGATACGGAGTTATGCTGTGTTCTGGAGTATGCTGTGTTATGGCGCCAAAGACGGGGTGGCGACCATATTATATATATATATATATATATATATATATATATACATACCGCGGTCACAACTTCCAGCGGATGGTATCATGCATAAGCCAGCAAGGCTGTCATCATACAGGGGGACGTCCAGAACACAGATCACACTGACACAACTGAGCAGTAACCACCCATAACCCACACATATGTCTACAGACCTCTAAGAGTCATAACAGAATCATATGATGGGACAGGGCCCCGCCGTACCCCTGAACAAACATATACATATGTATAATAACAGAATCTGGTCCAAAGTATAGGCTCCAGAACAAGGGAGCGCTCCAAGACATACCTGGACGGGGATCCTAAGCCGGTGGACCACCCAAACAAGTATCCGTACCGCGCGGCATGAAACGCAGCCCCCGAAGAAAGGGGGTCAGTACGGAATATGTACTGAGCATGCAAAGCATGAAAACAGTAAATAGGATCTTAATCAGAACGAAAGGTACAGAAAGTAAATGCAATATATAGAATACCAAAATTCTTACTGGTTAAAATACAAATCATGCATGGGGCTCTTAGAATATGGTCGCCCTTCGACATTGGCGCCATAACACATCATACTCCAGAAGGTTTCATATCTCTGTATCCCCGTCACACATCATAAAATCATAGCATATATACACGGTACCCGGCCGGCTCGCTGCGTACCGACACATCATAACACCATAATATATACATGGTTCCCGGCCAAAAAGGGGCTCGGCGAACCGTACACATCATACTCCCCGGAATAAAGCATAGTGCGCACGATGATATACCGGCCCGGGACTCGCGAAAGATGTAATAACAGAATACGAGCGAGAGTCGTGAATAACCATATGCAGTCGAAAACATTTTCAAAGACTCAATAGCATAATCAAAACAAACCATTACTTCAGAACCAAAACATTAATCAAATCAAGTTTCCTCCAAACGTCGCTCGGGGACATATCGAATAGAGCTTTAGAATTCATAGATACGTGTCAAAACCATATGACATAGCTTATGGGAACCGAAAGCATAATCATCATTACGTATTCGACGCATAAGTACACTAACCATATCCGAAGGGTCGGGATGGTAGCCATATTAAGTTTTGTCACAAAGTCGTGGAAACTATACAAAGGAAAGTCGCAGGACCCACGGACGGACGTCAACCCAATCCGAGCCCGCCTATGGAAGGTGTAATCATTATACGCTATGGAACATCCCATGAGCATATCAAGGCGATCCGGTTCTGTCTACGAAAGTTACGGCCCTTTTCGACACTACGAACCCTTTAGGAACAAAACTTTTTATGCAACATTTGAAAACCAATTATTTCAAAGACATAAGGGCCATTATTCCATTACATTACGAATGTCAATGATAAAATGCAAATAAGAATTGTAGGCATACTCGGATCGCAAGAATAGAATTTTCGAGGCTCGTGTCATAGCCTATTTACAACTAAGGCATGCCAAAGAAGGAAGGGTTAAGCTTACATACTTCGTCCGCTTCCTAAGCTAATCCGAATTCAAGTCTCGGCTTCTCAAAATCTACAATAACATCATTTGGAACCAAACATTAGTCATAGGCACTTAGAAATCCGATTCTAAGCTAGCACTTCGTTTACGAGAAATTTAAAGATTTCCCCCGTAAATTCAACAACCCCGAGAATTCAACTCGCCAATATCATCAAAAACAACACCAACAACCATACTAACAACATCAATAAGTAATTCAAAACGTATTCTAACATTAGTAACTCCTTTCTACATAATTCGACAACATTCCAATTACATTCAATTCAACCATATATAATCAAGTCAACATCAATGCTCACACATTCAAGCACTAATCCGAAAACCACTCAAACACGACTCAAGAACACTTCCAACAATCCGCAAAAATATTCAAACCAACCCAAGCAATGTACTACTCCACCCGAAAACGTCCACATTCAACAAGAACTACAACCACACATTTCTTTCTTCCAAATTCATTAACTACACCAACGATCCACACATTGACAACATAATTCTCATAAATTCAAGAAACTATGCTAAAATCACATTAACTTCTACAACAACCCACAAACAATTACAACTTCAATTTAAATCATTAAACCTTCATCTTCATCATATAATCCACAACAATCATCAACTAATACACTAAATAAAATTAGTCCATCATAGTCTACCAAAACAGCCCCCATACGGCCACACTTCAACACACAACATATCATGATTTCCATCCATTTTTCACACACTACAACACATTCAAAACATCCATATTTGACTAATTCCAACCATTTAACCCACATAAAACAACCCCTTAATCCATAAATCTCAACAAAATAACAAACTAGTTTATAACGCTATTTTCTCCGTTCTAATCCGTTAAAACTCTAATTAAACTTGTTAACAATGAAAAAGGACCTTAGTCTTACCTTAAGTATGCACCAAAGACGTCACCCTCTTCTTCTTGGGCGATTTTTAGCCCAAATTGAAGGCAACGCAACGTACAACACTTTCTCTCTTCATGAGCTTCGCGATTCGGGGCTTAGATTGTGGTCAAAATTTGGTTTCTCTCTCTCTCTCTCTCTCTCTCCATCTCCGAAAATTCTGGACGTTTTGGCCCGAAAAATGAAGGAGAAAGCTGAAAATTTCACTTAAATGGCATGGGTATTGGGCACGACCCGACTTGGAATTGGGTTGGGCACGAATCCTTTGTTCAAATTTCGACCTTTCTACTTTAAAATATTCATATCTCCTTATCTCGATGGCACCTGTGGGCCCACGACCTACTGTTGGAAAGATAATTAAATTATCTAGAACTTCTATCTTTGATATTTTTCCAAATTCCAAACTTATAATACCGTTTCTGCCCCTCAAAGTCAGATCACCCGAAAACGTTACTTAAAAATATTTGCTTGGAGGACTTTCACTTTGATTTGGCTCAAGGGTCCTTCTTTAGTTGTGTTTAACTTCACATATATTATTCATATAACTTGTCATATGTCAAAAAAAATCTCGACACGTGGACCCCACCTCAGCTTATGAATAATCCAACGTACAAAAATACGGGATATAACATTAAAAGTCTCAACCTCGTATCCCGAAATAGTCCCGTCCGTAACTTTCCATGGTTAGCTCGAATGTCCCAATGTACAAAATACGGGATATAACATCCTCCCCCCTTTATAACATTCGTCCTCGAATGTTAAACTAACACTACAGGTGGTCTTATAAATGCTTCGGAGGGTCCCTTACTCCAATCAATAATTACCTAATACTTGTAGGCATTTCAAATTCTCGTTATGCGGCATTTATATTCCAACGATAAGTGTCCAAAGCTCTCTTGGAATAGTATCTTTATCTCGACCTATATCATCCGTCCCTTTTGATGAAATTATCCGCACCATTTGTTCCTCAAGCCTACCGTCTTTGTCGCTTAAAGATCCCATTATTTTTTAGGTGAAGTCGTGTGCACGTTAGTACCCCTTTATGCTTTAAGCCCGTTTACGTTTACTGTGTACCCAACACATGCTTCTAACTTACTTAAAACATTCCAAGTTCGTCGCAATGTTAGTCTTATCTTATCACCATGTCGTCACACTATACCTTTAAATTCATAACTATGTATTCCCTTTTCATTCCATATTCGTACTCCTTTAATTACGTCCATATCAGATGGTTCCTTTAGTATTCCCTTACCATATTTCTCCAGTCTACGTCCCTCCTTTTCTGCGCACGACGAGCTTTATAACACAGCTATATTTCCGGAAAATATTACTCCCACATAATCCCTTTCTTATTTATAAATCCTATTCTGTTCACCCCCATTTGTTCTTATGTTCTTATCATGCCAGTCATTTCATAGCACTCCCTCTACTTCGTTATTCGTCTCTCTATAATCTGGTCTTTCACCGTTCCGTCACTGATATTTCTCGTGTTCGCGGCTACCCCCGTTATCACCTGTTACTATACTGTTATCTTACCCGCTTTTCTTTTCACCTCCTCTCTTTTTTTTTTTGCGCTCGCTATCGTTTCCGTTATCTCGTAATTTTTTTTGTTCTATGCTTTCCCTATAGAAAAACTTCATAAATCCCTCCTAACCAATAGCTCACCTTTGTACTTTAGCCACACCGATCACGTCATACCTTTTAGTCACTTCCTCGCTAGACTTTGCTCATTTTTATAACATTCCTTATTATATTCACATAATATCCTGTTCGTAATCAACCTCATAGTGTCACACTTCTCAACCTTTGCCCTTTCTGGTCAATCTTATCTTTAATATCTCACAAGCTGTCTTATCAGCACCTTTATATCCGTCACAACCCTTTTTTGTACTCGGTCTCAATTGTACTATTATTTCTTCGCTATAATTCTAGTTATAAGTTATCCATGCTTATCAATTCAGTTGGTACCTTAATATAACACTCCATCAAGATTTGCCAATCTCTTCTAACTCATCTCTTAGTATCACAAGCCCTTTCCAAATTCTTTTTACCATGTCGATACCGACCTCTTAATTACCATTACCGCCAATTCGGTAATTAATTTATTTTTCAAGGTCGACCTATACTTGCAACTTAGTCAAATTCTATCTTTACTATTAACACGACCTTTCAAGACATATTACAAACCCCTATCTCATTTCCTTCTTATTTCCTGGAAAAAATTTCGGCAGAGTTTCCTCTATATTTCTTACTATCTCAAAACCTGTACGCAAGAAATACCAACAATGCCTCACAGGGCCAACATATATACACATTTCATATCATTTTACAGCCACACAGGGCTCCCAATATTAACATCAGTATGAAAATGATGGGCTTACCTCGTATGTCCAATTCGAACTGCACCTGTTACACTTTCTTGTTTACTTTTCCCTTTTTTTTTTTTTTTTTTGACTTTACATTTCAATCGTACTTTAATGCCTTAGTCAACATATGCCTTTCGTACCTTTACTTACACCTTGCTTTGTAACTTCCGGTATCGTCAATCGCTTCCTTCCGTCGATGTCGTCCTTACGTTTCGAAATCAAAGGTTAGTACGGAGAATCTCATTTCCTATGACTTGGCTCTATCGTACGATCTAAGACGAGAAAAGAGGGTCACCGATTCCTAAATGCCCATGACCTCCGTTTATGAGTGTGGCCGGCTTCACACCATAAACAAGACTCGGACACGGACACGATTTGTGAGACAATCCGAGGACGAACCGCTCTGATACCACTTTTGTCACGACCCAACCCCGTAGGCCGTGACTAGTGCCCGAGCTGGGCACCCAGACATAACCATTAATCAGAAACCGCATACAAATAGCTTACATATATACAAAGGTCAGACATCAGACCATAGCTGACATAATCAGATCTAATACACACAGACAAATGATACATCACCCCAAGTACGTTAATATATATATATATATATATATATATATATATATACATACCGCGGTCACAACTTCCAGCAGAAGGTATCATGCATAAGCCAGCAAGGCTGTCATCATATAGGGGGACGTCTAGAACACAGATCACACTGACACAACTGAGCAGTAACCACCCATAACCCATACATATGTCTACAGACCTCTAAGAGTCATAACAGAATCATATGACTGGACAGGGCCCCGCCGTACCCCTGAACAAACATATACATATGTATAATAATAGAATCTGGTCCAAAGTATAGGCTCCGGAACAAGGGAGCGCTCCAAGAGAGCGGACGAGGATCCTAAGGCGGTGAACCACCCAAACAAGTATCTCGTACTGCGTGACATGAAACGCGGACCCCGAAGAAAGTGGGGTCGTCACGGAATATGTACTGAGTATGCAAAGCATGAAAACAATAAATAGGATCATAATCAGAACAAAAGGTACAGAATGTAAATGCAATATCCAGAATACCAAAATGCTTACTGGTTAAAATACAAATCATGCATGGGGCTCTTAGAATATGTTCGCCCTCCGACATTGGCGCCATAACACATCATATGTCACACCCTAATCTTGATCAGGGTGTGATGGGCACCCAGCCCCACATACGGAGCCGAGCGAACCCTCATACTCCAATTTCATACATATTCCTCTCAAATTTCCAGATCAAATCACATGAAGCGTACAGAAAGACTTTCAAAGGAACTGATAACGGACATTGTCTTAGGCGGCCATGCGTATCAAACATAACAAACATATCAGATCAATCCGTAGGCGGGCCGAATGTACGTCGCACTTCGAACATACATACGTGTACAAACATATAGGCCATTCGAGGCCACCATAGCAAACGGGCCGCTCGGGACACGGATCTCGGACCCCGACTGCGTGCACGCAGAGTCTCTAACACAAATCGAAATGACAACTCGGTATGCTCGACTCGGCGACAACGGAGGGAAATGGAGCTCGCCAATCTCGTTGAAACTCCTCTAGCAAAGTCTTCGATCATCTGGGTGTACACACGTGGCATGAAACGACCCCGAAGAAGGGGGTCGATACGGAATATGTCTGCGAGTATGAATGCGTGAAATACGATAAACAAAATCATGATCAAAATCAATGTACAGAAGTATAGCAGACGAAATCATAACCGAGATCCGGATGTGAACATATGTACGATATGCGAAAGTACGAAACAAATACGATGACGGATCAAACCACGCGGAATGCAAATGTACGGAATGCAAATAAAAAAAAATCATGCATGGGCTCGGGAACGTGGTGCCCCGACGGCTCGGTGCCAAAACACATCATACTCGGAAGATTTCAAATCTCCGTACAAGCTCCGAACACATCGTAACATCATACACATCATATCATCAGAATATATCGGAGAACCATATCACATCATAACACCATAGACGGTAACCGGCCCTATGGCGAGGTCTCGGAAACCGTAACACATCATACTGCCGAATATGTCATAATGCGCACGATATAAACCGGCCCGGGACTCGGCGAAGGAAATCGTAACATATGCACGAACAAAATAGTGAGAAACTAAATGCACATAAACCAAGACCCGATGAAATAATCAGACGTTCATAATGGATTATTCATAACAGAATACTTATATCAGAATCTTCTTATCAGAATATTTATATCAGAATACCTATATCGAAACACTTATGTCGGAATGTTTATATCAAGGTTAGGAATACTCATACTTATATCAGAATACTCAAATCAGAATACCTATTCCAAATTTCTTGTATCAGAATTTCTCATGTCAGAACGCTTGTGTCAAATATTTACATCAGAATATCTATATCGGATGCTTAGACGAATGTTTATATCGGGATACGTATACCGAATGCTTAAATCGAGAATTAAATCGTACGTCGGAATTATTAGATACTTAAATTGGGGCGGGGGGGGGGGGGGACATACGACTCCTAAATAGATTCGGAATCACAAAATAGAATGACCCGAATATACATATCAATATCACACCTTACATGGCTCTAAGACATGCCAAAAGAAAGAAAGGGTAAGCCTTACATACGTACGCGACCAACTAGTTATGCTTATTTGTCCAAACTTGTCAATCTACATACAAAAGAATTCACACAATCATTTAATCCCTTGTTATTCACTTGTCACAACTTTTCAAATAAATTCACTTATATTCTGCGTCGAAATTTTGCAGTATCTCCAGAAAATACACTGTCCGAGAATATGGCGGCCCAAACCAACATCAACAAACCCGAGAATTCAACTCGGCCAATCCAACAACATTACTAGCGATTATCAACAACACTTCTATATTTAATTCAATTCACTTCAATTCAATCCAATTCAATGCAATTCACATAATCTTCTAACAACTCAATTAACATATTACCTTACCGAAACCTTCCAATTCACAACAACTATACATTTCATCATCATTCATGTATACTAACTTCAACAACAACCTTCCATCTTCATTACATAATTCATAACGACGACCACTAGAATATCAAATAATATCAATTTACATTAACTTACCAAAACACCTCTTATCCGACCATAACGACTTCTTACATATTTTCATGCATTTTCATCCATCCCTTTACATTACAACAACAACACAACAATCAAAATGCTAAATAGAATCCATTCATCGCATTTATACAATACAATACATATTCGTCCACCACAATTACAATCATACTTTCATGAATTCTTCCATCTTTTCTATATATATAGTACAACAACAAGTAACACACTACACAAAATTAATTCATTCTTCCTACACCATACACCTGTGCTCGATCAACACTTCACACACAACCACACCTACAACATCACATTTCATGAGTTCCATTGACTTCCATATACTTCAACATGCATGAATCATCTTTAATATATATATAGGAGATTAAATTCTTACCTTTTCTCCTCATTTGCTCAACTTAGCCAAAGTTGTCAACTTGCAACAAAGAGGAAGATTCTTGCTTCAACGACTATACCATGTTAAAGAGGGCCTTCAACTTAGTAGGAATGCATGAAGAAACAAATTTTTGGAACACAATTTCCATGGCCTAATTTCTTAGGGCCATGGCCGAACCCCCCTCCATGCTCTCCTCTTTTTTTTTTTTTTTTTTTCTTTCTTTCTCCTTTTCCTTAATTGAAAGGAGGACCCTCATATATATACATGCCTTCCATCATTTTTCCATATTTATGTTTTAGTCCCTCAATAAAAGAATTTTTGGCACATAACCCCTTTCTTTATTTCTCTAGAATTCTCTTGAAATTCCACCAAGGATGACTTCTTTTGTCATCTTTTTTTTTTTTTTTTTTTCGCATGGCCAACATGGCCCCTTTAGAACTTTCAAGAGACTTGTGTGAAATTACCATTTTGCCCTTCGACTTTTCTCGATATTACCATTTTGCCCCTAGCCTTCCACATTATTTCCATTGGTCATTTTGCAAATTTCTCTTTTCGCCCTTAGCCTATCACAATATTTCCATACTAATAATAATCATAAATAATATTTATAACAACTCATCCGGTAAAATAATTTTTGAAAATGGTCTCGCCCTTAACTTTCCACCACGACTTTGGAATTTCCAAACGTACAAGATACGGGCTATAACATCATACTCCAGAAGGTTTCATATCTCCGTATCCCCGTCACACATCATAAAATCATAGGATATATACACAGTACCCGACCGAAAGGGGCTCGGCGTACTGGACACATCAAAACACCATAATATATACACGGTTCCCGGCCAAAAAGGGGCTCGGCGAACCGGACACATCATACTCGAATAAAGCATAGTGCGCGCGATGACATACGGCACTGGGACTCGGCGAAAGATGTAATAACGAGAATGCACGGCGAGAGTCGTGAATAACCATATGCGATCGAAAACATTTTCAAAGACTCGATAGCATAATCAAAACAAACCATTACTTAAGAACCAAAACATTAATCAAATCAAGTTTCCTCGAACGTCGCTCGGGGACATATCGAATAGAGCTTTGGAATTCATAGATACGTGTCAAAACCATATGACATAGCTTATATGGGAACTGAAAGCATAATCATCATTACGGATTCGACAGATAAGTACACTAACCATATCGAAGGGTCGGGATGGCAGCCATATTAAGTTTTGTCACAAAGTCGTGGGAACTATACAAAGGAAAGTCGCGGGACCCACGGACGGACGTCAACCCAATCCGAGCCCGCCTATGGAAGGTGTAATCATTATACGCTATGGAACATCCCACGAGCATATCAAGGCGATCCGGTTCTGTCTACGAAAGTTACGGTCCTTTTCGACACAGAACCCTTTAGGAACAAAACTTTTTATGCAACATTTGAAAACCAATTATTTCAAAGACATAAGGGCCATTATTCCATTACATTACGAATGTCAAAGATAAAATGCAAATAAGAATCGTAGGCATACTCGGATCTCAAGAATAGAATTTCCTCGAGGCTCGTGTCATAGCCTATTTACAACTAAGGCATGCCAAAGAAGGAAGGGTTAAGCTTTACATACCTCGTCCCGCTTCCTAAGCTAATCCGAATTCAAGTCTCGGCTTCTCAAAATCTACAATAACATCATTTGGCACCAAACATTAGTCATAGGCACTTAGAAATCCGATTCTAAGCTAGCACTTCGTTTACGAAATTTGGGCGACATTTCCACCAATAAATTCAACAACCCCGAGAATTCAACTCGGCCAATATCATCAACAACAACACCAACAACCATACTAACAACATCAATAAGTAATACAAAACATATTCTAACATTAGTAACTCCTTTCTACTTAATTCGACAATATTCCAATTACATTCAATTCAACCATATATAATCAAGTCAACATCAATGCTCACACATTCAAGCACTAATCCGAAACCATTCAAACACGACTCAAGAACACTTCCAACAATCCGTAAAATATTCAAACCAACCCAAGCAATGTACTACTCCACCCGAAAAAGTCCACATTCAACAAGAACTACAACCACACGTTTCTTTCTTCAAAATTCATTAACTACACCAACGATCCACACATTGACAACATAATTCTCATAAATTCAAGAAACTATGCTTAAATCACATTAACTTCTACAACAACCCACAAACATGTCACACCCCAAATCTTGATCAGGGTGTGATGGGCACCTGGCCCCACATACGGAGCCGAGCGGACCCTCAGACTCCAATTTCATACATATTCCTTCCAAATTTCCAGATCAAATCACATGAAGCGTATAGAAAGACTTTCAAAGGAACTGATAACAGACATCGTCTTAGGCGGCCATGCGTATCAAACATAACAAACATCTCAGATCAATCCGTAGGCAGGCGGAATGTACATCGCCTGAACATACATGCATGTACTAAACATATAGGCCATTCAGGCCACCATAGCAAACAGGGCCGCTCAAGACACAGATCTCAGACCCACGACTCTGTCTGCAAAGTCTCTAACACATAACAGAAATCACAACTCAGGTATGCTCTGACTCGGCGACACTCCGGAGGGAAATGGAGCTCGCCAATCTCGCTGAAACTCCTCCTAGCAAAGTCTTCGATCATCCGGGTGTACTGCGTGGCATGAAACTCACCCCGAAGAAAGGGGGTCGGACGGAATATGTGCGAGTATGAATGGCGGAAATACGAGAAACGAGAATCATGATCAAAATCAATGTACAGAAGTATAGCAGACGAAATCATAACCAGATCCAGATGTACAGAACATATGTACGATATGCAGAGTAACAGAAACAAATACAGAAGTGACAGATCAAACCTGCGCGGAATGCAAATGTACGGAATGCAAATAAAAAAAAATCATGCATGGGCTCAGGAACGTGGTCACCCCCTGACGCTGGTGCCACAACACATCATACTCCAGAAGATTTCAAATCTCCGTACAAGCTCCGAACACATCGTAACATCATACACATCATATCATCGAATATATCGAAGCCATATCACATCATAACACCATAGACGGTAACCGGCCCTATGGCGAGGTCTCGGAAACCGTAACACATCATACTGCCGAATGTGTCATAATGCGCACGATATAAACCGGCCCGGGACTCGGCGAAGGAAATCGTAACATATGCACGAACAGAGTAGTGAGAAACTAAATGCACATAAACCAAGACCCGATGAAATAATCGGACGTTCATAATGGATTATTCATAACCAGAATACTTATATCAGAATCTTCTTATCAGAATATTTATATCAGAATACCTATATCGAAACACTTATGTCGGAATGTTTATATCAAGGTTAGGAATACTCATACTTATATCAGAATACTCAAATCAGAATACCTATTCCAAATTTCTTGTATCAGAATTTCTCATGTCAGAACGCTTGTGTCAAATATTTACATCAGAATATCTATATCCGGATGCTTAGACGTAATGTTTATATCGGGATACGTATACCGTTTTAATGCTTAAATCAGAATTCGTCTGTCAGAATTATTAGATACTTAAATTAGGGGGAGACATACGACTCCTAAACAGATTCAGAATCACAGAATAGAATAACCCGAATGTACATATCAATATCACACCTCACTTGGCTCTAAGACATGCCAAAAGAAAGAAAGGGTAAGCCTTACGTGCCGCGACCAACTAGTTATGCTTATTTGTCCAAACTTGTCAATCTACATACCAAAGAATTCATACAATCATTTAATTCATTGTTATTCACTTGTCTCAACTTTTCAAATAAATTCACTTATATTAACGAAATTTCGGCAAGCATCTCCCCGAAAATACACCGTCCCGAGAATATGGCTCGGCCCAAACCAACATCAACAAACCCGAGAATTCAACTCGGCCAATCCAACAACAATACTAGCAGTTATTCAAGCAACACTTCTATATTCAATTCAATTCACATAATCTTCTAACAACTCAATTAACATATTACTTTACCGAAACCTTCCAATTCACAACAACTATACATTTCATCATCATTCATGTATACTAACTTCAACAACAACCTTCCATCTTCATTACATAATTCATAACGACGACCACTAGAATATCAAATATTATCAATTTACATTAACTTACCAAAACACCTCTTATCCGACCATAACCACTTCTTACATATTTTCATGCATTTTCATCCATCCCTTTACATTACAACAACAACACAACAATCAAAATGCTAAATAGAATCCATTCATCGCATTTATACAATACAATACATATTCGGCCACCACAATTACAATCATACTTTCATGAATTCTTCCATCTTTTCTATATATATATAGTACAACAACAAGTAACACACTACACAAAATTAATTCATTCTTCCTACACCATACCTCATGCATACGATCAACACTTCACACACAACCACACCTACAACATCACATTTCATGAGTTCCATTGACTTCCATATACTTCAACATGCATGAATCATCTTTAATATATATATTTATAGGAGATTAAATTCTTACCTTTTCTCCTCATTTGCTCAACTTAGCCAAAGTTGTCAACTTGCAACGAAGAGGAAGATTCTTGCTTCAACGACTATACCATGTTAAAGAGGGCCTTCAACTTAGTAGGAATGCATGAAGAAAAAAAATTTTGGAACACAATTTCCATGGCCTAATTTCTTAGGGCCATGGCCGAACCCCCCTCCATGCTCTCCTCTCTTCTTCTTTTTTTTTTTCTTTCTTTCTTTCTCCTTTCCCTTAATTAAAAGGATGACCCTCATATATATACATGCCTTCCATCATTTTTCCATATTTATGTTTTAGTCCCTCAATAAAAGAATTTTTGGCACATAGCCCCTTTCTTTATTTCTCTAGAATTCTCTTGAAATTCCACCAAGGATGACTTATTTTGTCATCTTTTTTTTCTTTCTTTTTTTTTTTTTCACATGGCCAACATGGCCCCTTTAGAACTTTCAAGAGACTTGTGTGAAATTACCGTTTTGCCCTTCGACTTTTCTCAATATTACCATTTTGCCCCTAGCCTTCCACATTATTTCCATACTAATAATAATCATAAATAATATTTATAACAACTCATCCAGTAAAATAATTTTTGAAAATGGACTCGCCCTTAACTTTCCACCACGACTTTGGAATTTCCAAACGTACAAGATACGGGCTATAACAAAACAATTACAACTTCAATTTAAATCATTAAACCTTCATCTTCATCATATAATCCACAACAATCATCAACTAATACACTAAATAAAATTAGTCCATCATAGTCTACCAACTTCCCCATACGGCCACACTTCAACACACAACATATCATGATTTCCATCCATTTTTTACACACTACAACACATTCAAAACATCCGTAACACAGCTAATTCCAACCATTTAACCCACATAAAACAACCCCTTAATCCATAAATCTCAACAAAATAACAAACTAGTTTATAACGCTATTTTCTCCGTTCTAATCCTTCAAAACTCTAATTGAACTTGTTAACAATGAAAAAGGGACCTTAGTCTTACCTTAAGTATGCAGCCACTAAACACGTCACCCTCTTCTTCTTGGCTGATTTTTATCCCAAATTGAAGGCAACGCAACGTACAACACTTTTCTCTTCATGAGCTTCGCGATTCGGGGCTTAGATTATGGTCAAAATTTGGTTTCTCTCTCTACCTCTCCTCTCTCTCTCTCCATCTCGAAAATTCTGGACGTTTTGGTCTGAAAAATGAAGGAAAAAGCTGAAAATTTCACTAAAATGGCATGGGTATTGGGCACGACCCGACTTGGAATCGGGTTGGGCCGAATCCATTGTTGACTCGACCTTTCTACTTTAAAATATTCATATCTCCTTATCCCGATGTCACGTGGGCCCGCGACCTCTGTTGGAAAGATATTTCAATTATCTAGAACTTCTATCTTTGGTATTTTCCAAATTCCAAACTTATAATACCGTTTCCCTCAAAGTCATATATATCGCCGAAAACGTTACTTAAAAATATTTTCTTGGAGGACTTCCGCTTTGATTTGGCTCAAGGGTCCTTCTTGAGTTGTGTTTAACTTCACATATATTATTCATATAACTTGTCATATGTCAAAAAAATCTCGACACGTGGACCCCACCTCAGCTTATGAATAATCCAACGTACAAAAATACGGGATATAACATTAAAAGTCTCAACCTCGTATCCGGAATTAGTCATCCCCTAACTTTCCATGGTTAGCTCAGAATGTCCCAATGTACAAAATACGGGATATAACATCCTCCCCCCTTTAGAACATTCATCCTCGAATGTTAAACTAGCCTTATAGGGTCTTATAAATGCTTCGGGGGAGGGTCCCTTACTCCAATCAATAATTACCTAATACTTGTAGGCATTTAAAATTCTCAGTTAGGCGGCATTTATATTCCAACGATAAGTGTCCAAAGCTCTCTTGGAATAGTATCTTTATCTCGACCTATATCATCCGTCCCTTTTGATGAAATTATCTTGCACCATTTGTTCCTCAAGCCTACCGTCTTTGTCGCTTAAAGATCCCATTATTTTTTAGGTGAAGTCGTGTGCACGCGATGCCGCTTTATGCTTTATGCCCGTTTACGCTTCTTGTGTACCCAACACATGCTTCTAACTTACTTAAAACATTCCAAGTTCGTCGCAATGTTAGTCTTATCTTATCACCATGTCGTCACACTATACCTTTAAATTCATAACTATGTATTCCCTTTTCGTTCCATATTCGTACTCCTTTAATTACGTCCATATCAGATGGTTCCTTTAGTATTCCCTTACCATATTTCTCCAGTCTACGTCCCTCCTTTTCTGTGCACGAGGAGCTTTATAACACTGCTATATTTCCGGAAAATATTACTCCCACATAATCCCTTTCTTATTTATAAATCCTATTCTTTTCACCCCTATTTGTTCTTATGTTCTTATCATGCCAGTCATTTCCTAGCACTCCTTACTCTTCGTTATTCGTCTCTCTATAATCTGGTCTTTCAGTTATTAACGATATTTCTCGTGTTGGCTACCCCGTCATCACTGTTACTACACTGTTATCTTACCCGCTTTTCTTTTCACCTCCTCTCTTTTTTTTTTTTTTGCGCTCGCTATCGTTTCCGTTATCTCGTAATTTTTTTTGTTCTGTGCTTTCCCTATAGAAAAACTTCATAAATCCTCCTAACCAATAGCTCACCTTTGTACTTTAGCCACACTTGGATCACGTCATACCTTTTAGTCACTTCCTCGCTAGACTTTGCTCATTTTCATAACATTCCTTATTATATTCACATAATATCTCGTTCGTAATCAACCTCGTAGTGTCACACACTTTTCAACTTTTGCCCTTTACAAAGTCAATCTTATCTTTAATATCTCTAATATTTGTCTTGTCGGCACCTTTATATCCGTCACAACCCTCTTTTTTTGTACTCACGGTCTCAATTGTACTATTATTTCTTCTGGCTACAATTCTCGTTATAAGTTATCCATGCTTATCAATTGTTGGTACCTTAATATAACACTCATCAAGATTTGCCAATCTCTTCTAAGTTCATCTCTTAGTATCATAAGCCACTTTCCAAATTCTTTTTACCATGTCGATACCGACCTCTTAATTACCATTACCGCCAATTCGGTAATTAATTTATTTTTCAAGGTCGACCATACTTGCAACTTAGTCAAATTCTATCTTTCCTATTAACACGACCTTTCAAGACATATTACAAACCCCTATCTCATTTCTTCTTATTTCCGGAAAAATTTCGGCGAGAGTTTCCTCTATATTTCTTACTATCTCAAAACATCGTACGCAAGAAATACCAATAATGCCTCACGGGGCCAACATATATACACATTTCATATCATTTTACGGCCACACGGGCTCCCATTTTAACATCGGTATGAAAATGATAGGCTTACCTCGTATGTCAATTCGAAGCGGCCTTTTGTTACACTTTCTGTTTACTTTTCCCTTCCAATATTTTTTTGACTTTACATTTCAATCGTACTTTAAGGCCTTAGTCAACATATGCCTTTCGTACCTTTACTTACGCTTGCTTTGTAACTCCGGTATCGTCAATCGCTTCCTTCCGTCGATGTCGTCATTCATGCCTTCGAAATCAAGGTTAGTACGGAGAATCTCGTTTCCTATGACTTGTCTCTATCGTACGATCTAAGACGAAAAGAGGATCACCGAATCCTAAATTCCCCGACCTCCTCCCGTTTATGAGTGTGGCCGGCTTCACACCATAAACAAGACTCGCGGGACACGGCCCGTAGACAATCCGAGGGACGAACCGCTGCGTATACCACTTTGTCACGACCAGACCCCGTCGTGACTAGTACCTTGCCGGGCACCCAGACATAACCATTAATCAAAAATCGCATACAAATAGCTTACATATATACAAAGGTCAGACATCAGACCATAGCTGACATAATCAAATCTTATACACACGTAGACGAATGATACGTCACCCCAACGTAGCATTACAAATACATATATATATATATATATATATATATACATACCGCGATCGCAACTTTTCGGAATGGTATCATGCTTTTCAGCCGGCAAACAACAGTCATCGTATAGGGGGACGTCCGAACACGGATCAATATAATATATACCACCCCACGCATATGTCTACGGACCTCTAAGAGTCATAACGGAATCATATTACGGGACAGGGCCCCGCCATTGCACGAACAAACATATACATATGTATAATAACGAATATTGGTCAGTATAAACTCCGGAACAAGTGGAGCGCTCGAATCATTTGGGCGGGGATCTGCGGTGGACCAGCCCACAGAGTATGTACCACGCGACATGAAACGCGGCCCCGAAGAAAAGGGGTCGGTACAGAATATCTTTGGTATGCAAAGCATGAAAACGATAAATAGGATCATAATCGGAACAAAGATACGAAAGTAATGCAATATCCGAATACCAAAATGCTTCTTGGTTAAAATACGAATCATGCATGGGGCTCTTAGAATATGGTCGCCCTCAGACATTAGCGCCATAACACATCATACTCAAGGTTTCATATCTCCGTATCCCCGTCACACATCATAAAATCATAGCATATATACACAGTAGCCGACCGAAAGGGGCTCGGCGTGCCGGACACATCATAACACCATAATATATACATGGTTCCCGGCCAAAAAGGGGCTCGGCAAACCGGACACATAATACTGGGAATAAAGCATAGTGCGCACGATGACATATCGACCGGGACTCGGCGAAAGATGTAATAACGGAATGCGCGACGAGGAGTCGTGAATAACCATATGCGGTCGAAAAAGATTTTCAAAGACTCAATAGCATAATCAAAACAAACCATTACTTAAGAACAAAACATTAATCAAATCAAGTTTCCTCCGAACGTCGCTCGAGGACATATCGAATGAAACTTTGGAATTCATAGATACGTGTCAAACCATATGACATAGCTTATGGGAAGGCCGAAAGCATAATCATCATTACGGATTCGACGGATAAGTACACTAACCAAATCGAAGGGTTGGGATGGTAGCCATATTAAGTTTTTGTCCTAGAGAAGTCGTGGGAACTATACGAAAAAGAGGAAAGTCGCGGGACCCACGGACGGACGTCAACCCAATCCGAGCCTCTCATGGAAGGTGCTTAGTCATTATACGCTATGGAACATCCCACGAGCATATCAAGGCCCGATCCGGTTACAATCTCTGAAAATTACGGCCCTTTTCGACACGAACCACTTTAGGAACAAACTTTTTATGCAACATTTGAAAACAATTATTTCAAAGACATAAGGGCCGTTATTCCATTACATTACGAATGTCGAATAAAATGCAAATAAGAATCGTAGGCATACTTAGATCGCGAAATAGAATTTTCTCGAGCTCGTGTCATAGCCTATTTACACTAAGGCATGCCAAAAAAAGGAAGGGTTAAGCTTTACATACCTCGTCGACTCCCTAGCTAATCCGAATTCAAGTCTCGGCTTCTCAAAATCTACAATAACATCATTTGGCACAAACATTAGTCATAGGCACTTAGAAATCCGATTCTAAGCTAGCACTTGGATTTACAGAAATTTGGGCGGCGTTTCACAGCAAATTCAGCAACACCTGGAATTGACTCGACGATATCATCGACAACCAACACAACAACCATACTAACAACATCAATAAGTAATTCAAAACGTATTCTAACATTAGTAACTCCTTTCTACATAATTCGACAACATTCCAATTACATTCAATTCAACCATATAATCAAGTCAACATCAATGCTCACACATTCAACACTAATCCGAAACCATTCAAACACGACTCAAGAACACTCCAACAATCCGTAAAATATTCAAACCAACCCAAGCAATGTATCTCCCAAAACGTCCACATTCAATGAAGAACTACAACAGCGTTTCTTTTCTTCAAATTCATTAACTACACCAACGATCCACACATTGACAACATAATTCTCATAAATTCAAGAAACTATGCTAAAATCACATTAACTTCTACAACAACCCCACAAACAATTACATAACTTCAATTTAAATCATTAAACCTTCATCTTCATCATATAATCCACAACAATCATCAACTAATACACTAAATAAAATTAGTCCATCATAGTCTACCAAAAACGGCCCATGCAGCTACCACACTTCAACACAAAAAAACATATCATGATTTCCATCCATTTTTTACACACTACAACACATTCAAAACATCCATGCCATAGCTTAATTCCAACCATTTAACCCACATAAAACAGCTCCTTAATCCATAAATCTCAACAAAATAACAACCAGTTTATAACGTTTTTTCTCCGTTCTAATCCATTAAAACTCTAATTAAACTTGTTAAAAATGAAAAAGGGACCTTAGTCTTACCTTAAGTATGCGACCAACACGTCACCCTCTTCTTCTTGGCTGATTTTTAGCCCAAATTGAAGGCAACGCAACGTACAACATTCTCTTCATGAGCTTCGCGATTCGAGCCTTAGATTGTGGTCAAAATTTGGTTTCTCTCTCTACCTCTCCTCTCTCTCTCTCCATCTCGAAAATTCGGACGTTTTGGTCTGAAAATGAAGGAGAAAGCTAAAAATTTCACTTAAATGGCATGGAGTATTGGGCCGACCCGACTTGGAATCGGGTTGGGCGAATCCACTGTTCGACTTCGACCTTTCACTTTAAAATATTCATATCTCCTTATCCCGATGTCACCTGTGGGCCCATGACCTATGGTTGGAAAGCTAATTCAATTATCTAGAACTTCTATCTTTGGTAATTTTCCAAATTCCAAATATATAAAAATTCATTTCTGCCTCTCAAATTCAGATCACCCGAAAACGTTACTTAAAAATATTTGCTTGGAGGACTTCCACTTTGATTTGGCTCAAGGGTCCTTCTTGAGTTGTGTTTAACTTCACATATATTTTTCATATAACTTGTCATATGTCAAAAAAAATCTCGACACGTGGACCCCACCTCAGCTTATGAATAATCCAAAGTACAAAAATACAGGATATAACATTAAAAGTCTCAACCTCGTATACCGGAATAGTCCTGTCCTTAATTTTCTATGGTTAGCTCGGAATATCCCAATTTATAAAATACGGGATATAACAGCCTTGTCGGCTCGTGTATGGCTGGGACGTTCCCCTATATTATGATAGCCTTGCCGGCTTATATACGATGTTATCTGTTGAAAGTTGTAACTCCTCAGGAGACAGGTTGTTGTGATATGTGTATATGTATGAGACAGTTTTGAGACGACATCATGCCTTTCTATATATAAGTTCCTTATTATGCTAGTTGTGGGCAATTATAGTTAACAGGCGTATACGAGTGCCCAGCTCGGGCACTAGTCACGGCCTACGGGGTTGGGTCGTGACAAAAGTGGTATCGAAGCGAGTTTATCCTCGGAGTGTCTAAGGACAAGTCTAGTGAGTCTTGTTTATCGGTGTGTTGTGCACGTCCATCTATAAACGAGCTCACAGGCATTTAAGATGTTATCTTTCCGTCTTACTCTAGATCGTGCGATAGAGGCTGTATTATCGGGGGATGTTCCTCCCTAACTGGGATTATTATGTTTACGGTGATGCCTCCGAGAGGACGGTCGCCCGCATGGGAGCAAGGCGATCACGGGAGAGACCAGACGGGTCGGAGAGTTACTGGGGCTCATGCCACCTTATGCTGAGGGTTGTGCTCCGGTCGGCAGTTCTCACACCGCCGCTACCAAGGGAGCATAGGGCGCCAGCGGCTGCGGATCGGCGCTCCACCGCAGCTCTAAGATTCCCGCACCGAGCCTCCGGTTCCTCGGCCGGGGGCGGAGGATAGGCTATGAGAGATGGGGCTTCGGTTACCGACGGAGTTAGTGGCGGGGCGGGCTCGGCAGCATGGATTAGGAGGTGACCATGTGGACGAACAATGATAGTTTGGGGCCGTGATTTCGACTTGTAATCCCCGCAGTTCTACGGGTCAAAGCTCGCGGAGGATCCCGCGGAGTTTGTCCCGGCGGATGCGGCGTACGTTGAGGATGGTCAAGGCCACGAGACCGAGTCCGTCGAGTTGGCTTCGTATCGGTTGCGGGATGTATATTTGTTAATTGGTATGAGTCCCTGGGAGTTGTCTAGGGGCGAGGATGCCCTCGTGCGCATGGGATGAGTTCGTGGAGCTCCCCTCTCTGAGCCATTTTCTGCCTCCGAGAAGAGGCGAGCCGGAGGTTGATGATTCCGTTATCCGAGGGGAATGGTAGGAGTGTTCGAGATTATAGCCTTCGATTGGAATTCGTTGGCTAGACATGCACCCACTATATTAGTCGATATTCTTGCGATAGGGTGCATCATTATGTTAGGGTGGATGATCATTACTCGGTTGACGAGTTGCATGATAATAGGTTTTCACCCGGTAGATTGATATTGCTCGGTGCGAGCATATGCGGGAGTAGGGACCGGCATAAAAACGGCCGATAGAGATCAGTGGCAGGGTCAAGATGTTAGGGCTAGATCGGACTCGGGAGACTCTGGCGAGCTTCGAGCGAGGCGATCTCGGCGAGATAGTAGATATCTTTCTCGGTACAACGGAGTGCACACAATTAATCGGTAGGAGATTTGATAGCACAAGATATTCGAGCTAGTTAGAGCTCCGTGTTTTTGTTTCATAGATGCCAGTGATTCGAGTCGATCGAGGCCACCCTTGCCTCGGTGTTCTCGATGTAGACATCATTCGGGGAATGTCATCGTGCTACGGCGCTTGTTTTTCTTGTGGCCGTCAAGGCCATATTATGAGGGAGTGTCCGCTTTTGGGGGGTAGTCTAGGTGGTGCGGCTCGGCCTCGGTCGGGTCGTCGTCTATCTTCTTAACCCCCGTAGCTATGCGCCTATGGGGCGGTATGCCGGGCACCGAAGCGGAGCCGGTGTGGTAGAGGCCGCGGAGGAGCTTCGATTCGAGTGGTCCTCCGAACCGCGTATATGCACTGGCTAGTAGGCAAGGGATCGTGAGGCGTCGCAACAAATGCGATTCTGATCATCATCGATTTTCTCTCGAGACGTATATGCATTGATAGATCCAGGCTCCACCTTATTATATATATCCCCCTTTGTTGCTAGTAGAATCGGGATAAAAACCTGAATCGATTGAACTATTTGAGGTAGCTACACCGGTAGGAGATTCATGTTATGAGCATATAAAAGGGTTCGGTGAATATATATGATCGTCATGCCTGCGCATTTGATAGAGTTAGATATGACCGATTCTGATATTATTATGGGTATGGATTGGTTAGCTTCCTGTAATGCTAACATTGATTATAGAAACAAGATAGTTCGGTTTTAGTTTCCAGGGGAGCCAATTATAGAGTGGGCTCGAAATACAAGATACGTCGAGTGGTAAGTTTATTCTCTATACCTCAAGGCAAGGAAGATGGATTAGAAAGGGTTATATTTATCATCCGGTTCGTATGCATGACTTGGCAAGAGGCACCGTTATATCCCGTATTTCATACATTCGGATAATTCGAAAGTCGTGGTAAGTTAAGGACAAGATCATTTTCAATGAATTATTTTGGTGTATCAGCTTGGTTATAAATATTATTTACGAACATTGGTAGTATGAGAATATTGAGGG